>NW_011500412.1:59072-95013 GCF_000495115.2 Populus euphratica
TCAAGGAAAAAAAACAAAAAAACAAAGGAATAAATACCGAATTTGAAAAAAATAATATATGATAAATTGTAATTAAAGGACTAAATTGAAAATAAATAAAATTTTTATAAAATAGTCAAGAAAAAAAAATAAAGATTAAAAATTAAATTACAAAAACAAAGAGGATCGATATGTACTTTTTAGGGTAAAAGAGAGAAGAAAAAAATAAACGACCACAATGACAAACTGTCCATCATCTAACATCATGCATTGCACCAGGAGGAAGAGGATGCAACAACACTTCTAACAATACAGTGAAAGAGCATGTTTGGCAACTAGGAGGTGATGCACGCATTGCCCAAAAAAGCATGTGCCAAAAACGTTTTGAATTAAAAAAACAAATTATTCAACATTAAAAGACCAAAATGCCCTCTATTAATATGAAAATAAAAAAACTTTATAAAAATATGAAATTACCCCTGCATGCATGAGTTATTTTGTTTCTAATTCAAAGAAAAAAATATTTTTTTATTATGTTCTAAAAAAATAAAAAAAATATAAATAATCTTAGTCAATAATTCTTTTTTTTTTTACATGGGAAATTACTTATTTTACTATTCTAAAAAGTAGAAAAGATACATGTAGTGAAAATCCTTTAATGACCTATGAGTCATTCATTGGTCATCAAAAATAATTATATTGCCCCCAATATCAAGGCATCCCAACTTTTTTTTCTAGTGATAAAATTATATTTTTTTTTATAGCAATGAATAGTTTTATGTTTATATGTACAGTAATTTCATTAGGTCTTTTAGAGTTTTGGCAACCTTTTTATAGAATAACATTAATAGGGTTGAAAACACTTCAAATAAATTTGTGTTTGAGTTTTTTTCATGCTTGTTTAATAGATTTAAAAGTTATTTTTTTTATTTAAATTGATAATCCATGTTTTTCTACAAAACAAATCCTACACATAGGATATTGGGTCCCTCGATGTCTATGTTAACAAAGCATTGAAGAAAAATAATATATAAAAGGAGAGTGAAAATGTAGGTGAATGTTTGTTGTAGTCTATACATATGAATTTGTTATGTTTTGATTTTTATATTAGTGATTCTTGGATATTTATATACCTCATAATATATTTATTTATTTGTTCTGTAGGGTATAGGTTCGCTATCTACTCGTAAGATTAATTATGAAGTCTATAGGGTATAGGTTCGCAAACCAGTGCTTGGCCTAGCGGTGGAAGGGGCTTGTCTCCTTTCACTGCAACCGGGGTCGAGCCCTAGCATGTACGTCTGTCACCCTCGCAGTGTCTTACATGCCTACTAGGTTTGTAGGGTATTCAGTGGACCGTGGGGATTAATAGTAGTGTGTGCAAGCTGGTCCGGATACCGCTATCTACTCGTAAGATTAATTATGAAGAATATTTGATAGATACCCCACGTAAATAAAAAAAAAATTATGAAAAATATTTGACTCTTCATGAACAATTGCACAATTAACTTGTTAGAAGTGGTTGTTCATGTTAGCATTCATCCTGTTAACTTGTGAAACAAAGCTTTCAAGTGGGTGCTGTACTAACGACTTGGAAAATTCAAGTGGGTGTCATAATGATAATTTGTAAAAAGAGAATCCATGTAGATATTCAAAGGGCATAAACTTGCTTAAACATTCTTTGGTGTTCCCACCTTTTTTCTTTTTTTTTCATTCTCCTTTTCTCCCTAGGAGGCACTCATTGGGCTTGTTTGGGCTATCTTTTCTTCTCTCATTTTTTTTTTTCCTTTTATTCTTCTTTACCCGATTAAGGACTTCATCAATCTACTTTGAAGGACTAAATTAGAACGGTGTAGAAATTAGAAACTAAATTAGAAGGAAAAAAAAGCATGGCAAGTGGCGAGTGTAAGACATATGCCATTGCGTGCTAAGCTTCACTATCTTTAGGTGGCATGTGAGCCCTCCATCATCCAATCGGTGTCTCTTTTTATGGCACTAGCTTCATCTTTGTGAGGGGATCTTTTTGAAAGGCGCATGTTGATGGAAAGTCACTAGCTCTCTCTCTCGGCTTCCATGCCATCCCTCTCTTTTCCCTTCCCCCTCTCTAGTTGGGTCATTGTTGGCAGTAGGGCTTTCTTTCTTTTCTTCTCCTCTTCCTTCCTTCTTTCTTCTCCAATTGGGCCATTGGCCCAACTGCTGACCGGTAAGGCCTGTTTCATCCCGCTCCGTCAATCATCATTGTGTATTGTCAAGTAAATTAGTATTATCCAAATTTCTTGACATGCAGCAAGTTATTCCTCAGAGATGCATTTAGGACAAATCCATGGTGAAAAGTGTAGAACCAACAGGTCGTTGATTGACTTGCAGTTTCCTGCCATAGCCAGGAGGTACATTACAAGTTGTAAGGTTTTAGGCATTAGGCAACTCTGATGTTAGCCTACAAGTTTCTGCTTTGGTCAAGATTCAAGCCCTTGATGTGCCAAACTTCAAGGGATAACTTCTGGGTTTAGTTCTGAGAGAAATGTTAACAATTCAGATTCCCAAATTCAGCAAAGAGTTATAGAGTGAAACCATCGTTATATTTTGATCTCATCAGAAACTCAAGCGACCAATTTTTCCCTTGTTTTACTTTAAAATTGAAATATTATTTTTTGGCCCATTATCCATTTAATATATTCAAATAATAAATCCCCCGCATCAACTATTTTTTCTGAAAGGTTACGCAGTGATGGGAAAAAAATATTTAGAAAATAGAATTCATGAAATTCTTTCATAAAAGGGTGATTTATCGTTATCATTATCTTTTCTATGGTTTTGTATTTGTGCTTTATTGGAATTATGACTGCTATAGTTGGAGTTGTGTGTTCTTGGGCTTTAGCTCTTTAATTTATTGTAACTTCATGATGATATTACAAATCTTTGTGGTATTAGAGCAATATCCGTAGTCTAGCTTTCGATTCCATTAAAATCTTTGTTTGAGATCTTTTGATTGCATTAACCATGATAATAATAGACAAAGTTTTAAATCTGGAAGTTGCTTTATATGTTGAAACTATATGCAAACTGGATTTTGTATGTTAAAACTCTGTGCAAACTGAGATTCTTGCATGTGTGGTGTTTTTATATTTTTTTATTTTTTTGGCAAAACTAATTGGATAATCAAGAGAGCTAAAATCTTAGGCTGCGTGCTTTTGTTAAATTTTGTGTTTGATAAAGTTACAATGTTAAAAGGAAGTCTTACTTTCATTGAAAAATTAATTATGTGGAGGCTGGGAGTAAACCTGGCAACAAAGCTCTATTGTAAAACCAGCACCCTCTGCGCTGGGCTGTTGCTATTACTTTGTTGCACGAAACAAAAGATTTTTATCCATAATGTTTCTATGCATAGTTTTGATTTTTCTAAACATAAATAATTCATGATTAACATAAAGTTTAGTTAATAATTTTTATATCATATTTAAGTTTACAATTAAATATAATAAAGTAATATCCGCAACATTTTCAATTATAAAAATAACTATTACGTTTATTTACAAAAGGTTGAAGACATCAAATGAGTGGTAAGTTTTATTGTAAAACTAGCATATTTACTGTTGGGCTTCTTGAACCGAAAGAATTGATTATAGTTCTACAATCCAAGTTGGCAATATCATACCGGGCTTCTTAAATTAGGGTTGTCAATTCCATTCCGTTTCATTTGGAATAGCCAAAATATTCCATACCAATTCAAAAAACAGAACAAATTTCATCTCATTTTAAATCTGAGCCCGTTCTAGATTTTTCGGCTAAATTCCGCCCGGAATATTCCGGTTTCATTCCACATGTTCCGTTCCGCTCTTGAAAAACCATTGAATTAAATTGAACTTTGTTCAATTTAATTAATTAAATCACTCAATTATAAAAAGCTCTTTTTTATTACTATTTTCAATAATAATGATATTAATAATAATATTGAAAATTATTATTACTATTTTCATTAACAATAATATTAATTTTTTAAAATTAGATTTATCACTAATATATATGGTTTATATTCATGTTGTTTTTTTTTATATATTTATACTTTGTAGGAATTTGAGCAAAATAAGATACATTTTAGATTTCATTAGTCTTGATAACATTGACCTAACTTTATATTTAAAATATTTGTGTTAAAACATTTTACTTTCATAATATTTTGATATTTTATTTAAGTTAAAGATTTATTTAATCTTGACTATTTAGAAATATTTTAAATTTTAAAATTATATTTGTTTGGAATTATGTTTGTATTGCATAATTTATAATTAATTTATCTTGAATTTAAATTATGTTTGTTGAATATATATATATATATATATATATATATATATATAAACAGTACAACCCCGAAACGGCACGTCCAAACACTCCGAAACTGAAACATTCCATTCTAATTGAAAAAACAAAACACTTACTAAAATAGAATTGGAATTGACAACCTTGTCTTAAACCAAAGGAAACCGACGAAAAATAAAAGTTCCAAGGAATCTTATTTCAGTTTCAAGAATTTTACCTTATGATTTCAATTTCGACTTCATTGGTACTTTCTTCTTCATTTATATAAAGATAATACCTCTTACGACTGTGCATGGTAATATTGTCGGCATTAAACCTAGTGTTATAAAATTAAAAGATTGGTAAACGATGGAGTCATTGATTTTAGTTGTTGTGTAGACTGCATTAAAATAAAACAAACTAATAAGCCTTGGTTGTTGTGCAGACTGCATTAAAGCAAAACAACCTAATAAGCGCAGGAAAGGAGTTAGAAGAACCTGTAGTGTTTTAGAAACTATACACATAAATATTTCATTACCTTCATTGATGGCTATATACCCTATAGTATGAGCGGCAACTCCTTTTCTCTATCCCTGTAGTTTTCATGAAACCTTGTTAATTCCTTACCACTTCTTTGGTGCAGTGTTTATATATATATATATAAAAAAGGATACCAACTTCTATCAATATAACTCAGACAAGCAGCTTGGCAGGACGTGAAAAGGCAGTGTTAAGTTTTAAGACACCAACAGTTCTGAATCAGGGATGGGGTTTTCAGCTCTAGAAACCAGAGTCTCAGGGCCTGCTTAGCCCTGTCGGCTGTTTCGCATGGAGCCACACAGAGCCAGATCTATTAATCGAAACATACAAAAAGATTTCCCCCAATCATGTGATTCGATTTCCAAATGCAGGTGCGCACCAGCCATGCATTCCATCCATTAAGCTGCTAATTGATTGGAACCAAAGGTCCAGAGAAGTGAACGGTCAGGGAAATAAACGAAACGCCTGCCACGACTCAAAAAGCATATTCGTGACAGTGAAACCAAAGTTTGCCACATAAAGAAAATAGACATTGAATTTGTTGCACAAAATCACTTCGCATGGTGAATGTTGAAACGCCTAGACGACCACCTCTCTCAAAATTTTCCCAAATACACTATCAATTTCCAACTGAAGTAAATGACAACCAAAAGCACTGATGTTTTCCAACCCACAACAGATCCAGCTATGGATTGACCTTTTAACTAAATGGCCAGAGTTAAAGCCCCTAACGAATCATCAATCCCTGCACTGCCTGTGAGCTGTCTTCGGTGATCTTGTTAGCTTGGATGGTGTTTATGACATTTGCAATATTATCCTGGAAAACATGGAGCTTCAGTGTCAAAGTCCAATAAGGATGACACTAGCATAAGAATCTTGGAAATGTTTTTCATCATTGACTTTTTTTTTTTATTTTGCTGGGGAATAGTAAAACACTCTTCCTTTGAAACACTTTGATAGAAAATGTTGATCCTGAGACACAATGCAGAAGGCATATTCCAGATGGTCAATGCAAGAGTTAAACAAGATTGATTATGAGAATTCTTACCCTCCATGTACCAAGCTTTGTCCTAAGCACCTGCCACTGTTGTCGCCCAAATACACGCTCAGTACAAGAACTGCACATCACATCAACGTTAGATTAGAAGGAAACTCACTTTCACAAACCACAATAAATTATAAGCACTGTAGTCCTGCTATAATCATAAGATAGATAGAGAGAGAGAGAGAGACTACCTCACAAGCACAACTTGATTCATCTGGTCCATTTTACAGGCAATTAACTTGGAAGTTAATGCCCTCACTACCCATGATTCCACCTCATCATCATTGATCTGCAAGGATGCCTAAACAAAGTGAGTAAATAAGACAATGGTGAATTTAGTAAAAGCAGAATGGTGAGCCAGTTTACCCTAAGAGTATCTTTGATGAGGGTATATGGAATTCGACCAGATTCATGTGAGGCAAGATCCACCAATGATATCAACCGCATCTTCGTTATACAATCTTCATGAACAAGACCTATAAAACAAAGAAGTATGAATGAAAATAAATTTACTTTTGAAGATAATGTTGGTCAGAAAGAACTTTGAAGAAATATCATTTCATCTAACAGCCATGACTGGAGTGCACAAGTCCAATAGTAATACCATAGCTTTTCAGAAGAGCAGAATTCACAGCTTGGAACTCCAGATAAGCATCCAGTCTCTGAGTCAAGAAAATCTTTAGGAGCTGATATACCAGCGCATATTTAGCATCCTTTTCCAATTGCGCAACAGCAGGCATATCTAGTAGATCACACTGCAATATAACTAAGCAAATCAGTATCTGGAATCCCAAATTTAGACATAAGCTAGGCCAAGACAGGCAAAAAAGAATCTTAAACAAACTCAAAAAATAAATCACCACAAAAGCAATGAGTCATTACTCGGGGAAAAAAATAAGAAAACTGATGCTCATAACATAATACACTAAAAGTATACACAGTGTAGAAGCCATAAATTCATTAAGTAAGCAAGCTAACCACCAGGGTTAAAGAGGAAAAAAAAGCCAAGATATGGAAATCTGAAGTACAACCAGCATTTTCATTCTAATTCAAGAACTTCAATGTCCCTGTATATTAGAACTTCATTACCATATTCAGGGATATGTTCTATCATTTCTGACCAAACAAGTTTTAACCATTTGAACATCACATCAGAAATTACAGCACTGTATAAACAAAATTCACCAGAAACAGTTCAAAAAGAAATAAACTGTTATAGAAGCTCTCTAAAAATCGAGTGTTCACAGAAAATTAAGATAATTTGGCTTTTATGGCAGTGGTTAATGTATTTTCCTTCGCATTGGACACATCAGGACAGCCTACAAAATGGTTTCTCATGTAAGCATGCAGGAAGATTGCAATGTAAAGGATCTCCAAGATTAAGCAATACCTGAAACATGTCAGGTGCCTTGACAAATTCAATAATTGTACGTGCAGCTTCATCCTTGGCTTCGCCCATTTTATAAGCATCCTCGCCAGAGAAAGTGGCTAAATACCTAGTCAAGAATTTGAAAGAATCCTTTGCAGAGCTGGAACAATAAAATAAGGGCAGTGCACAGTTGTGAGATTAATTAAACAACATAAAATGCACAATGAAACTTAAATAGATAAAAAAGGTAAGTTCATTTTCATTGTTAAATATCTTCCTATCACACCTCTTACTATCTTTTAGTGCATTGGCAACACAGAGAAAAAGCTCTCTCTGATCCTGGACTTCAAGATTCCACTCTTTCAAGAAGCTATCAATCTTTTTGCAAGAAGGAATGATGTGTTCAGTGACTTTTCCACTCATGGCCAAATTTAAGGCCTTCATGTAAACATAGAACCGGCAGTACACATTATCCAGTAGGTTGTACAGATTGAACAAGCTGGCAAAGATGGCAAGTGTAAGATAGAGACTTCAAAAAATTTATAACTTGTAATCAAACTCAACGTGACATATTACATCTTTAGGCGCAGCACAGGCTTGTCAGTTGGCTGTTGAATAATTTTTGCGCATATAAGTTTTGCCATCTCAAGTTCTTCATCTGGAATTCCAGACTTTGTGACGAGATTGCAAATGACAGTGAAGATACATTCAAGATCTAGGGAAGAAGAAAAAAAATGGTGCATTATGCTTATGTAAGAATAATGATGCGTATCTGTAAGAATAAAAATGCAAGTTAAAATATCTCTATCTATGTCATTATTGCTTGACAAGGTTCCAGCTGTCTGAATTAGACATTCAGATTCCATTTTGTTAATGTTCTCGTTTCTTCACTCAAGAAAATTGTTTCTCTAATGCCAAAAAAAAAAAAACAGTCCACTAAGTACAAAAATCACAACGAGAAGGTCAAAAGAAACAAGAAAAATATGGTTCAAGAAGATACCTATTTACTTGTCATTAAAAAACTCAACTTGTTGACCTTATTCTTACTCACAACTCCTATTGGAAGAAATCAAGGGGCAAATAGAGAAGGACAACAGATTATGGCTATTGCATAGAAGACTACCCTGGCTAGCCAAAGTAATCGATGAATTGCCAAAAATAGCAGTAAATATCAACCAAGAACAGCAACTTGCAAATAACCATATGAATTATCACAGCAAAGAGAGCTATATGATTACAAATAAAATTTATTTTTGATATTTATCAGCACAATTGCATTTAACACTTTAAATCCATATCATGAACCACAAGCATAACAAGCAATCGCTTTCAAAATACAACCAAACTCACAATAAATCTAACAAAAACCCTCCTCTGCTCCCTATGATTATAAGAAGCTGATATCAAGAAAAATTGCAATCTCATTGCATCTAATTCATATACTGTACATAACCGCTAAAAATTTCAGAGCTAGATTTTAGTTTCTTAGCAAGAAACAGTGCGAAAAGTGAAATACCTTTCTCGGAAACCTTGGAGTTGGAAAAAACAATATCGGCGGAAGTTAACATTAAAGAAGTCAAATCCAACCACCTATTCATCACCATACATTCTTGCGCTTCCACACACAGCCTACTCACTTGTTGTTCCGCTACCTACCATACCAACCAATCCGATCATAAAACGCAATTCTCAATTAACATTTTCCAAAATTATTTTGTTTAAAACATCAATATCCAAATTCCAACGCACATAAAAAAATTAAGCAAAATAAATTAATAATTTCTCCAATCAATAATAATAATAATAATAATAAAAGCAAATTCAAGAAGGATTATAAAGTGAGAATATTTCAATAAAAATCATATTAAAAAGGGAGATATATAAATTTAGGAGACGTTTAAGACTTTTCTTAAAAAAACTGATACCGCGGGGCCGGCGTCGGACCAGGAGAGTTCGGAGGTAAAACGGACGACGGAGAGGGCTGGATCCTCTTCCGAGGTGGGGACTATAGTCGTCATTCTTGTTGACCGAGTTATCTTCTCTTCTTCTGCAACGCCTTTGTTTGGTTGCTGAGAGAGAAGGAGAGAGTGAAAATCCAAAACCCTAGCTCGGGTCTTTGTTTGGTTGGAGGCAGTGGTGTATCTGTAATTTCCTCCGTTTATTGTGGTCCGTTAGCTTTATTTTGACGATCTACTTTGAGAAATTATTTCCAGTCCCTTTATTTTGAATTTTTATATAACTTAGAACTTTATTTTTTAAACATGTATCTTATAAAATTAAGCCTCGTTTAGTTTATATATTTACCTGTATTCTTGTCACATGCGTTGCATGTGTATAAATAAATATTTTATAAAAATACTAAAATTAATTTTATAAATTTTATAAATAAAATATTTTATAGGAATGAAATTTGAATAAAATCATTTATTTATTTCTAGGGTCATCTTTCATGTAGGAAACAAGCTCCTTTTGTTTTCTTCCTTCAAATCCGACTCATTCCACCTTTTTTTTTTTTGATTTACGTGGAGTGTTCGGACCAGCTTACGCGCATCATGACTAATCTCCACGGCCCACTGAATACCCTGCAAACCCAATAGGCATGTAAGGTACCGTGGGGGTGACAGACGTGCACACCAAAGCTCGAACCTATGACAGTGGAAGGAGACAAACTCCTTCCACCGTTAGGCCAAACATTGAAATGCCTCATTCCACCTTTTTGTTAATAGCACTCGTTGATAAAGTTCAGAAAAAGCTTTTTTTTACGCTGAGCATGTATTATAATAGACACATGTTTTAAAAATATATAGAGTGATAATAAAGAGTTTGAGATCTACATTTAAATTTAAATTGTATCTTTTATATATAAAAATATGAGATAATTAGATTTTATTCACTCATTCAAACCTATAAAATATGTTTTCAAGATATATGGTTTTCTCAAATAAAATAATAATAATAATAATGGGGACATGCTGTTGGCAGAGCCTGAACTCGAAGACATAACTGGTTTAACAACAGCAAGTTAGCCAGCACTTTTCATTTTTTAACAATGTTAACTGGAGATACAATGGAGCCACTGAGATTAAGGAACAGTTCTCATGAGCATGGAATATTAAACAGCTACTACACTCTAATCTTGTCACAACCTGTGCTTGTCCAAGTTGAACATGGAAAAGCCTTGGAACATTGCGGAGTTATCATACAGAAGCACGTTTCCTTGGAGGGACGTATGGTACATGGATTCCAGAATGAATAATGCAAAACCTACTTGCATTTGATAATAACATCCACGGCAAAGCGTGTTCCATCACAATCACCACCATTCATGGCAGCACATTACGTTGCACAATCATCAAGTCCTTAGTTTTAAAACAAGGATATTGTGTATCCTAAAGGATAAGGACAAGACATACCGCCAAACAGGTAGCCCAAGGAAGATCCACCGCCAGGGACGGCATGGACTTCGGTGGATGGTCGATCCTGCACACACACAGCAAAGCCATTTAGAAACCACCACCTCAATGATAAGATCTGATATAAGGAACAATAGTCAACAATCAAATTGTGTGGTCAATCAACTCAGCCATCTCTCATCCATAATCTATTGAAGAAAAACTGTCATGTTAGCAGAAACACCTTCAAGGTTCTAACAAGAACAAAATATCTGCTGACATGCACCTAATTTGTTTCCTTTGACAAGGAGAAATAAGTCTGATGAACCAAGACCAGAAATCTTAGGTTCTATTGTATCTTGCTAACATGAACCTAATTTGTTTCCTTTGACAAGGAGAAACAAGTCTGATGAACCAAGACCAGATATCTTAGGTTCTATTCGATGGATGGTCAGTGCAGGTGGAATTTATTCAGTTTTGAGTGCCATGCTAAAACCGGAAACTACACTATGCTATATATAGTTTACTGTGTTTCGGACATCTTCATTAATTTTGATTCAGCATCATAGTTTGAAATATTGTAGTGTTCTCATTCCATATCTCTACAAGCCTTGTTCTTTTTTCTTTTTCTTTTTTTCATTCTGTAGTTTCCAGGATAAGAAGAAATCACATGATGTGATTAAATTCACCAAAAAGTTATCTTGATCAAATTCTCTATATCCTTTAGCCTTTAGACTACAAACTTAACTAGGATCTTACCGTGATGAAGTTACCACAATTCTGTCCATCTGCCCGGTATTAATTGTTCATAAGATTTCCATGAATTCCTGCTGGAGTCTGCTTATCAACTGGCGGTGAAGCAGAAGCAGGCATTGGAGAAGGGCCACATTCCTAGCAGCGTGTCCCACATTCCTAGCAGCAGTCTCCCCGCCACCAAATAGATAGCCCAAGGAACTCTGTCCACCACCAGCACTGACTCTACGACCCATTTCTTCCAATTTATTGCCTTTTTTAATACAGAAACTGGAACCTGCACATAAAATCAATGATGAGAACATAAACCTCAAAAACACTGTTGAGACATTATTTAGCGATAAAGAGGAGGCTGTTGTTGAATGAAGAAAGAAAGAAACAATGCAGTAAATGTATACACAAGAAGCACATGTCATGACTGATAATTCCGAGTTTTACAATAATGGTCACCAACATTAGTAGAGCAGACTAATAGCTTGAGAATGGTAACCTGAGTGTTCATCTAATTGATTGAGCGCCTGGCCATATCAAACGCATAAAGGTAACGGATCCAGGGGGACTAACTAGCTTAATCTATGACCTAAGGTGGTGCTTGGGCGCAATGCCTCTATGGTAATCACTAACGTTAACTAAGGGAACAGAGCTATTTTCTCCCTTCAATATCTCTTCAAGTGACTACTAACATCAAGAACACAAAAATCCATGAATTGGAAATAGAGAAGCAAACAAGACGTCCAATGACACATTTGTTTATTGATCATACTAAGATAAAGAAATTGGTCACTTGAGACTATTATGATTACGTACACGCTCCAGCTTTTTAGTTAATGTAAGCAGTGAGAATTCATCAAATCCCATTCAGCTTCTGCATTATCCAAAAACCAACTAACATATAACAAAAGCACAATATTCAACTCAATTCCATAGCTTTAAGATCTCATAATCAGCTTTGAGATGAACACATTTTGCACAACGGTAAAATTCTCTCTTCTAAACTCCTACAATTTTATAGCCCACAAGAAAACCACAACTAGATCCAAAATGTTAAATGTTCAGAACATACAAAAAACAGATTATGTCAAAGAAATGAAAGAAGAAAGCTAAAAAGAGTAAAATGTGTGACAAAAAGAAGTAGGGAGAAACCAGTTATACAGAGAAAGAAAACGCCTAACACACCAAAGATTCACGGTGTGCTGCATGCAAGAATTGGATCTGTATGTAAAGTCAATGCACGTTGCTCTCATGGAATTGCATACCTTTTCCCTTTCAAGGACAAAACTTGAAGTTGAAGCAAAGCAAGAGAAAACAAAAGGGCTGAGAAACTTACGAAAGCCAAGGTGGTTTATATACAAGGAGAGGGAGGGAGGCAGATGACAAAGGTGAAAATTTTGTTGGATTCTGGATTAAGATAACAATAATAAAACAAGTGCATGTGCTATTATGTATGCCAGAGAAGAAAAGCATAGATTATGTTCTGTTGGTTTTCGTTTAGTTTAAGACATTAAGGTACTGCATGAAATGATTAATTTTTTAAATGTTTTTTAATTGAAAATATATAAAAAAATATTTTTAAAAAAAAAATTATTTTTAATATTAACATATTAAAATGATAAAAAAATAAAAAAATATATGATGAAACATAATTTCAACCATGAAGATAAACATACCTTAAAACAGAAGAATTGGAATGGTGACATTTGCTGTTGTTGTTGATAGGTTTGTTTTAAGCAAAAACTGTAAAGAGAAGTTTGATAATGCTTGACAACGCAGGAATCAAGGTAACACGAGAAGTTTAGTCTCACCTTATATAAAAAAAAAAACATTTGTATCTACGAGGGAAAACTTCAATTTAGTCCAAATATGTAATTTTATTATCAATTTAGTCTTAAACCTATTAATTTTATCATTTTGTCCTAAACATAATTAACATGAGAAAATATAACCCCTTAATCTTCTCACCGACAAATAATAGATTTTGTATGATTTACACGTGATTATCACAGGTTTGTAAATTCCTTCCAAATAGGCTTCAAAATAAAATATAATGTATGATTTAGTGTCAAAATATTTAAGATTTTCTTTCATTTAACACATGCGATAAAATAAACCTTGTTAAAATATTATACGAGGGTTATTGAAACTTTATTTTAACATATTTTTGGAAGAAATTAATAAAATTAATTAGTAAAATCAAATCAAAACTTAATTCAATCTCTTATATATTATTAACAATATATATATGAGAGTTATATTATTTAATATCAAATATATAAATTCAGGAGAGTTGCCAAATTTAATTATTGTCTATGTATGTTCCATATTAAATTTAGCCAACTACTCATCCTAGCTATTTTATGTCTTGTCTTATTAGGATTTTTCAAAATCAACTATTTATCTTTTTCTTTCTTCTTTTTATATAAGCGGTGTAGCTCACTACCATTCAAGATAGGAAATTAGTGATTGGAAAGTTTTTGATTTTTTTTTTAAACAAATGGTGAGGGAGCAACTAAGTTTCTATTATTATTTTTTTTAGTATCAAAGGGTTGTATTAGATAGTTTTAGACACAAAGGGAGGGCCTTTATCTTCTATGCCACTCAATTCTGAATGGTGGTTGGTGAGGTAGTCAAGTTTCGATTGGAAAAAAACAAATTGATAATAATTGTGACCAAGTATAAGAGGAGGTTAATGATGATGTTGTGGTAGAGAGAAAAAACAAACTTTATTTCTTTGTATAGTAAGTTTGTAAAGACCAAATCAAAATGGTTTGACTAAAAGGTAATCAATACATGAAAATCAAAATGGATTAAATTAAGAGGTAACCAATATTAACTAGAAATTTAAAAATAGGTTAAAATTATTAATTGACTAACCTTAATGTAAAATTTTAAAATTAGGCCAAATTTCTAGGTGACAAACCTTAACACAAAAAAATTAAAATGGATCAAAATTATTAACAACCTCAATCTCAACCTCACATGAGAATTAAAAATGGGTCCTTTAAGATTGGTGAACTTAATTTCTCACATCACTTTTATAATCTTGCCTCAATTTATTCATCAATTCTTATTATATTAGGCTCATTTATTTGTTTAAGTTTAGCATCTCAGTAAGTAATATAGTCTGAACTTTCATATGCTTTTCTATCCTGATTTGCATTATTTTTGTCTTTGATATTTGTGAATGGTACTTTTATCAAGTCTTTACCTAGGATTGCCCTCCAAGAGTTCTTCTATAATTTAGTTTTATCCAAACATTTAAATATAGTATACTAAATTTCTTCTTATACAGTAGCTCTCTATCTAAAAAAGAGTCCATTGTCAATCTCCACAAAGTTT
Source organism: Populus euphratica (assembly GCF_000495115.2). Lineage (NCBI taxonomy): Eukaryota > Viridiplantae > Streptophyta > Magnoliopsida > Malpighiales > Salicaceae > Populus > Populus euphratica. Next base: position 73,783 of record NW_011500412.1, read on the forward strand.
TTCTATCCACTTTATTCGCATTAAATAATATTCATAACTTATAAAGAACTGTATGATATTGTGATACACAAACTTTCTATTTGTTTTTTTATTGACTAAACAATAATAAGCAAGGTCATTCTTTATCTTAGTGCATATAGGTAGTGCTTTCTCATCACATTCTATCTAGATCATTAATGCCAATATGAAAAGTGAATTTATAAACTCATTATTAGCCCTACTTAGATGAGTGAACTTGATTTTTTCAAGTTGTTCTGCTAACTTACTAGGGTACTCCTAGTATGAATTTAATTTCTCATCCCTTTGATTATTCTTTCACTTAGTAAATTATTAGCAATAAATCACTATATACATCAAGCTTTTTCACATTCCACTACATGATTCATACTCTGTTATGTTTTTAGTGAACTTAAAATGTAATACGATCATAAATAGATTATTAATGGGTACTATTCCTTAATTAGTGAAAATAATACAATACCTACATTATTTCTGAATATATTTATTGCCCTGTCAAAGTATAGGGTCCATATATTTCCACTTTTCTCCATCCATTACAATTAAAGTTTCATTAAAATTAAACAAAATGCTTTCATGATATTTATTTTGTATTTTAAGTTAGTAGTCATTTTGGATATCCCTATAAAACAAGTTGTACGAATAAAATATAAAAAAAACAAATAGAAAAAAAAGAAGCAAATAAGATGCACAAAGAAATGGATTACATGACCTTATATTAATATTAAATGGATAAAATTGAGTTCACAAATAAGAAACTTCTTTTCTAGCATTATAAGCTATTGGAAATATCAAATAACAAAGAAAATAAGAATTATTTAAACTTAAAAACAATAGGGATTTCTTCTACGAACTAATTATTGAGTTCTTTGATCTGCATTTATATCTTTACTTAATACACTAATGGTTAACTACGAGATATCTTCAATCAAGTTTGGTTTGGTTCTCAGTTTTGGATTTCTTCAATCAAGTTTTTAATTGCATATTAAACTTTAATATTTATTATTAATCTTCTAATTAACCAAATTAACTCTTTAAAATTAAAAATTGATATCTAGACTTTAATTTCTTCCAATTAAAAACTAAAATTGACTTTAAATATCAATTTTTCTAACAAGTAAGTTAATAAAAATAATTAATTCTTTCAAAATTCTCATCGAGTCCTTACCTATCTAAATTTATATTTCTTTACCTCAAATAAAAATATTTTCACTAAATAGACCTTTTGTCAATCAAAAGGTTGTAAATTTTATCAATCTCATACATGCTGGCCCTCAAGCGTTTTCACTTGTCATTTTAATTTTTCACCACCAACTTGGACAATCTTCTAAGCTTGGCGATGATTAGTACTTAAAAGTAAATTTTTATCAAGGTTTTATATCATCATTTTGCACTTGAAGTATCAATAACTCCTTAACTAAAGCATGTTTTATAATAACATATCTAATAATATAAGATACCTTTAATTTATGGTAAATGTTCATCCTAAATACATGTCTATTACATACATGAAAGGATTGATTGATGAGTTGAAGTACTGAAATTAAAAGGACAAAGAGAGGGCCAAACTTAGAAAAGAGATGCTAGTGCATTCCAAATTGGAACGCTGTTTGGTAATTGGGTCATATCTGTAGCTGTAGATCTCATATTTAGATCTGATTTATATGGATGGAAAGCGAAGACATAAGCCTAAAACTTTTATAAGAAGACAAGACTCAATTCTACTGTTTGGAAGTCCATATCTTATCAACAACGTAAAAGTTTGAATCTGTACTGTAGCCCAAATATTGTTCAGTGTTCAGCCCATATCTCGAGTTTTAGAAATCCAAATGATCTTAATTTTTTTTTTTTCTGAAATTTTGGGATAATTCCCTAAAACTTTTATGAAGGTTGGTTCAAATTTTGACGTTATCAATGATTTTTTTTATAGATAAAAAGATAAGAATTGTCACCAAGTCAAGAGTTGGTCACCCATTCATTAATTAGTAATCAAATTAATAGTTTTCAATTTTCACCTATAAAAGAAGACATTTGCCATGCATTTAGACATCTTAGTTTCTAGATCAAGATCATGCTCTTGCTTTTTCTCTTTGTATTTTTGTAATGCTTAAGTTTTGCTTTCATTAATATCTTGTTTATACCTTTCATTTCATTTCCTTTACTTAGTTAACTTTTATCTTATTTATGTTCTTATCTTGTTTATTTTTTTTTCTTTCATTATGTCTAGCTAAGTTAATTATGTCAAGGTAAAAAGGTTACACTAACAAAGAATAAGTATAATGTAAACTTAATATGGACTTTAATGTTTGATACTAACATGTTTTATATTTGTTATCTTGTTCACTCTTTAATACTTTGCTTGTTAAATGATTAATCTTGATTTATGTTGTATAACACTTGGTATAACAAATGCTTGGTACTTTCATAGCCCATAATGTATGGTATAACCGACACCTGAGCTATGAAAGGAACTTGATTTGTTGTTAACATAAGTTATAATCATGAATGTTTCATAACGTGAATTTAACACCTCATGTCTTTTAGTTGTCAGTACTAGCTGAGTAATATCAAACAAGTATAGTATAAACTCTTATTATTGAATTGGAAACCACACACAAAGGAGGTTCCAATCAGATTATATATTGTTAACATGATTACATTAGTCATCTTATTCAATTAATGCTAATACTTGTAAATCTCGTCAAGCATTCATGATTATAACTTATGTTAACAATAAATCAAGTTCCTTTCATAGCTCAGGTGTCGGTTATACCATACATTATGGGCTATGAAAGTGCCAAGCATTTGTTGTACCAAGTGTTATACAACATAAATCAAGATTAGTCATTTAACAAGCAAAGTATTAAAGAGTGAACAAGATAACAAATATAAAACATGTTAGTATCAAACATTAAAGTCCATATTAAGTTTACATTATACTTATTCTTACACCATTAGTGTAACCTTTTCACCTTGACATAATTAACTTAGCTAGACATAATGAAAGAAAGCAAAATAGATAAACAAAATAAGAACATAAAAGTTAACTAAGTAAAGGAAAGGAAATGAAAGGCATAAACTTAATATTAATGAAAACAAAGCATAAAAAATACAAAGAGAGAAAGGAAGAGCATGATCTTGATCTGGAAACCAAGATGCCTAAATGCATGGCAAATGCCTCCTTTTATAGGCCAAAATTGGGAACTATTGATTTGATGACTAATTGATAAGTGGGTGGCCAACTTTTGACTTGGTGGCAATCCTTATCTTCTCTTGTCTGCCCAAAACGTCATTGATAACATTAAAACTGGAGCCAGTTGCAAACATGAACGTTGTAGGCAATTGTCTCAGCTTTCTTGTGTAAAACATTCAGCTCATTTGGACTTCTAGAACTCCAGATATGGCCAAAATACCGAACAGTGCTCGGGTTGGAAGACAGATTCAAGCTTCTTTGTTGTTGTTATACTTTGGACTTGAAAATAGCCTTTTTAGATCTTGGGCTCCATATGAAAGTTGTAGGCCTATGTCTTACCTTCCCATCCATATAAAGTAGACCTAAATCTGAGATCTATAGCTCCAGATATGACCCAATTACCGAACAGTGTTCCGGTTTGGATTGCACCGACATCTTTTTTCTAATTTTGGTCATCTCTTTGCCCTTGCAATTTAAGTTCTTAAAGTCATCAATCAATCCTTTCATTTATGTGATAGGCCTGCATTTAAAATGAACATTTACCACAAATTAAAGGTATCTTATATTATTAGATATATTATTATAAAACATGCTTTAGTTAAGGAGTTATTGATATTTCAAGTGCAAAATGATGATATAAAACCTTGATAAAAATACACTTTTAAGTACTAATCACTTATCAACTTCTTCTTCTATTATTATTGTTGTTGTTGTGTTTATAATTTATACAATTAATCCCCTTGTGGTTCGACCTCGGTCTTGTTAGATTATATATTACTTTGATACTTTTGCACTTGAGAGAAGATATTAATCTTTTGGTCGTGTCAGGCATAAAGAAAGATATTTGAAAACATTTGGCAATATTTTAGCTTAATCTAATTGGTGGATAAAAAATAATGCTTATTAGTGTAAACTTTGGCAATAACACAGATACGTTTAAATTCGAATTTGATTGTCTTATATTATCCTCAAAATCCCGTAACAAAGATATAACAACACCAGGAATGGAAAAAAAATCAAGATTGTTAGTGTTAAAATATGCCTTCACATACACAAGTTAAATAATAGGCATGTTAGAAAAATAAATATTTTGTATCTCACTCTCTTTTGTATAAAAACTCAACTATTTACCTATATTTTCTACATTTTCTTCTTTTTTCATCTTTATTTTCTTCTCTCTACTCTCAGCTTTAGTTGAGTTTTTTTTGTCCCTTAACCAAATCTAAGTATTTTCTTTTATCTTATTTTTTTTAAAGCACACTTTATTTTCACTCTTTAAACTTAGGACCCCATATAATTTATTGTTTTCACTCGACTTTGCTTCTTCTTTTTTTGGCTTTAATTGGTCTTGTTTAAGCCTTTAAAACTCTTTTTTTACCAAACTTTTCCTCTAATAATATTAAATGAAAATAGCAGCTGATGATAATTCTAGATAAGCACGCCTTACTAACAATTTTTGTATATATTTTTGCATGGTAACAATGACCTTACATTGTTGTATTACCATTTCAGCTTTATTTTTTATTTTTAATTTCAATCGGTCTTTATAAACCTATTTAGGTGATAATGATACAAATGTGTATATCCTTTTATCATTTTTAAGAGAATATCTATTTTTAAATCCACCATGTTTGCCTTCTTATTAAATTATGAAGGTCTCCCTAAAAATAAATGACTAGTATGTATAGGAATAACATCACACAAAACCTTATCTTTATACTTTCTTATTGAAAAAGAAATCAAAGCCTGTTTACTCACACAATAACTTCATCACATTCATTCAACCATCGAAGCTTATAAAATCTATAATGTTTAACAATGTTCAGATTCAATTTCTTAACAAGTATAATACTAACGATGTTAGCACAACTTCCACTATTAATAATTATACTAAACACTTTGAAAATATCTTTTCTTTATTTTTAGGTTTTGAAAAATGAAATTTTAATTTTTCTTCCCTTTTAGCATCAGGAACTCTTTGGATTTATCTTTTTTACAATTTAACATCTTTTTTTTTATCTCTATGATTAGGAACATCATGTAAACTAGCAATTAAAGTCTCTTGTCTATCCATTTTGTTCAAGACCTCCTCAAAGTTATGAACAAAGTAATTAAAAAAATAGATTCTAATTTTTTTTTTATTAAACTCAACTACCCATCTATACCAAAGTCATGAATTTAACGAATTAACTCAAATTAACTCAAGTTGATTCAAAACATCACTATCTTAGTATATATAAAGAAATGGTTAAAATGACGTAGGTTTTTATAGGATTTTATGGTTTTTAGTATAGAAAAAAAGGGTTAAAATGACATAAGTTTCTATGGGATTTTATGGTTTTTAGATTAGTACTTTTACAAAAAAAAAAAAAATTGCCATATAATTAAATTAAAGGATTTATTATAGCATGAAATCAAATATCTTAACCTACATTTATTTCTTAATTTCTTAACATAGCCTTCAATTAGCCTTGACTATTTTTTTTAACATTTACCAACATCTTTAATCTTCCATCTATTTTATTAAACTAATACTTCATATTTTCAATTCATAATAAAAATCTTTATAGCTGCTAAAAAATATATTGTCAATGACTGCATTTTTTTTTACATTAAAAAGATTTTTATACAGACCATTTAGCTAGTGATCTTTATTTATTGTTCCAAAAATTACAAGCTTAATAATAATAGATATCAAAGATAAAATAGAATTTTCCATAATTTATTTTATCTTGGCTCTCATTAACCAAACATAATAAAAATGCTTTCACCGTATCTTATATATCTTATATGCTACTACCAAACACAATTTTATATTTCCCTCATCCTTTCTATTTAAGCTATCTCCATCTCCTTTGATTTCAAGAAACCAATTAAATCTTATATCCACTCTCATTACTACTAGAAATTTATAAGATTGTTAATTTTAGAATCTGAAAATTAATCAAGATAAGCTATTCTAAATACAACATGAATATTAATAAAAAAAACTAAAAGAAAAAACAACTAAACCTCTTTTGATTCCAAGAAAGCAAATAAACGCTACTTTAACTAGCTAACTAGCCATCTAGTGAGTTCATGAACAAAAATTAATAACATGCTTCTTATCTCGGGCTTTCAACGGGTTACAAGAGCATTTGCAAGTCTAATGACAGGCGAGAGCACAATACATTTTCTGTTCCAAAAAGAAAAGGTAAACCATTCCACTAGCATCCACCGACAAAGAGTGACACATACGTTAAGTGTAACGAGTCTTCAAAACTATAAGATTCACTCGAAGACATGATAAAAGCATGATGGCATACATAGCACAATAGGCCCAAAGAAAGGACCGGACTTCAATTCATCGTATTCAGTTAAGAATAGAAAAAACTAACGTTAAACGGAAACCAATCTCAGTTACAGCTTTTGTTTTCTTTTCCAATTCTGTAACTTCAAAATTTCACTAACATAAATATCAACATTCTTTTATTGGGAGGGGAAAAAATCTAAAATCGGATAAGAACAACATAAAGAATACGAGGAAATGCGCGCGCGCATGCTGCATGAGTAAGAGTGGCCGAGGTTATGAACATATGCATTATGCTGCTCTGACAGAAGATGCTAGAAAATTTCTGTGGGAATTACGCATAGATGACACTATCTAATGCTATGTGCATGTACATAGCTATAGCTACCCAGAATCCTTTCTTTAATCAGTGGCAGAGAAGATCGACGAGAATAGCAATCCGTGCCATCTGAATGAAGCTCCATGGAAGAGAACTTTGAAAGTGTTATATAATACCCAAAAACTTTCAAGTTGCAGGGATCTTCAATATCTCTACCAATAACTTGTGTAGGGCTTGAGGCTTTGAGAAAAAGGGTGAGTGATCAGCACCTTTTAAACGAAATACTTTTTCTGGGGGACTTGAGTTTATCATGCTTTCCTGTAATGTGATAGGTATGGCATTATCTTCAGGAGTCTCTATATAAAACCTCCTCACAGTTCCATACTTCAAGTCAGAAAGATTAAGCTTCTCCAAAACCGGCGCAAAGGGAATTGGCCTCATTGAAACAGATGCCAACGCAACATCCTGAACCAGGAGATACAAAAAACAAATATCAGCAGTGAGCAGAAAGTGATTCCACACATGCACATGCAGATGCTGTGTAAAGGTTTGAAGAAAAGAGTTTCCCCAAATTTAAATTTTATACCAAAACAATCACTCAAATGAGACTTCTTAAGATTTCTGAAAAGCAGTGTGCTTCCCACAAAATTGTCAGCCATGGCCCCGCCAAAAGCACAGCAATCATTTTTCATCAATGGGGTCCCACACATTGATTGCCAAACCAAAATTGCCGAAGTGGGCATGAAGCAATTACAGTAGAATCTAGTGCAACTGTGCAAGTGCTTGAAATCCACCTTTATTAGTTTCATCATTTTTAGTACCTAACCCAACCAAACATGAAGTTTAAGCTTGAATTTGATCCTATATCCAAGTTCCAGATACAGATACAAACTCATGAAGTGCCAAGTTAGGACTAAACAAGATGGTAAAGGAGAGAATCTAAAGATGATAGTATTTGATAGTAGAAACTTCTGGCTATTTCCTTTCGCTTTGATGATCGACCATGGTATTCCTAGATGAGAACGTGTGTAGCAAGTCAAATAAACCAAACCAAGATGCTCAAGTCCATAAGAAGAAACTAGGTGATTCTTATTGAACAAGCATGACAACATGGAATGGTGTTTGGTCAGCAATTTAATATGTTACAAGCGCAAGCATACCTTGCCAGGACTTTGATTGAACAACAAATCTCTCAACAGTGACTTGTCCAGATTAATAGCAGTTGGAGGATGATTATTCCCATTTGCATACACAAATGTTTGTGCCTGTTGCATTAAATCACTTGAACCGGCCTGCAAAATTTTACTAATTTAGTAAGAAATATGAACCAAATTCTAGTTATAACATGAATGAAATAATTTCTGGAAAACTGAGATTGCAGTTACACATAGTAAAATGCCTTTAATATTTATCAAAAAGAAAAACTTACAAACCAAGCAATATCACTAACATTCTATCCAAAGATTGATCGACAAAAAGGTTCATAATCCCAAATGGCTCTTATTGTTACACCAAAACAGGGAGGAAAAAAGGGGGAAAAAAAATGCTGGTATTGAATGCAGCCTGAAGCACTTCTTTGAATGAGTTGGGTGCCCAAGTGAAGAAATAAAAAACAAAGTTCGGAACAGATGATGTGAGAAGTACAAGCGCTTGAACATATCACATGTAGAAGGATTCCAAAACTTTTTCATTGTGTAATGCACTTTTAAAAGTTACAAATACATAAAAGTTATTCCAACTTGGAATTACTAGCAAATGAAATAAAGGACAAACCTTCTGGGAGAACATATCAAGAGTACTTTGTCCATTAGTCAACATTGCTGCAGCAACATAAATGGCTTTCGAAACTTTACGTGGAAACAACTCCATTGCATATGATATACAAGCACCCCCAAAGTCATGCCCCACCAATATTGTCTGCAAAATTCAATTTAATAGTTTTAAATCTCAAGAAAAATTGCTCTGCTTGCTTAACGTATTTCATACACAAACAAGAAATAGCTTAACCCTGGAGTCTTGAGAAGGAAAGGGGCATTTAATTATCCTGTCCAAAGCAATCTTTGCCTTCTTTTTTATTTAAAGAACGAAAGTGTTTCCTGAGTTGATCGTACACATTCCATTTTTGTAAACAATAAATACCAGATCCATGTGGCTTGGTATTCCAAAAGAAACCACCAGTACCAATAATGCTATGTTTTCTTTAATGCTAATTCAATAGCAAGTAAAAGCTGCTTGAAGATGAATGAGACTGGATTATTCTGCTCCCTTAAAACTAAGACAGTGGCACCTGAGGTTCCGGAGGAAAGCAAAATTCTATATTGATGTCAGCGGTGGATACATACCTAGTTGTTAAGCAACAAAAGTCAAATTTCACAGGCAAGTGAAGAATGCCCCCGGCTTATAAAACTTAAATGTCCAGTCACAGAAAAAAAAAAAAAAAGGGTACAGCACATGGTATTGGATTTATATTCTTCCAGTAATTTGAACTGTAAATTTCTCAAGCTCAACCATAACATAAAGAGTTGCACATGATAAACAAAACAGATAAGTGATAAGGAACCAGGAAAGAACCTTCTCCCCATCAGCAAGTTTGTCAAGAAAATCGGTAAGTGGCTTCACATATTGAGAAAGGCTGGTGATGCCATTTGTCTCAAAAGAATGAATCCCAGAGCCAGCTAAGTCTATGGCAGTAACTTTGAAACCACCCTCTTCCAGAAGTGCTATAGTTTTGTACCAGCACCAGGCACCAAAGCCGCCTCCATGGACAAGAACAAAGTGGTTGGTATCAAGATCATCAAGCTTAATATCCTGTTCAAAAGAGAAATAGTTAGGAAAATAAATGATTAAAGCGATCTAAAGGGGATAGAGAAAACAGTTCATATTCCGTTCCAATACATACTCTCGTCACCATTTACTAGATCACATTCCATTATTGTAGTTTATAGGGAACATAATAAGTCATTCTGAATCTTCCTCATAGTTTTACCAACTGGTACGCATCCTCATTCACCATACTTCAATGAATATAAGAATAATACTAGCTGTTCCTACAGAACAGACCAGATATGCATCTTAGTGATAAATTGCGTTAATTATAGCAACAAAGAAATTATATGCAAAGTACTGTTAATGGAGATAACCTAAGATCAATCAATTCATATCAATCTGGACAAGCTTAAAATCCATCACTTAAAGGGGTCCCAAATGGAATATGAGATAACAACTTCAGAGTCCATCGTCGGTAATAACAGTAAAGGAAAGGGTAACTTGCAATAAGTGAATGTCTCATCCAACTACCACCCCTTTGACATTAATTCGTTACCAGTGTGAAATGGCCAGCGATAAATGAAAAATGAACATAGAAATCCACTCTTTACAAAATCTCCAGTCGCTTCCATGATGAAAGTTTAAAGATTTCATGGCATTTAAGAGTAAAATCAAACGACAGGACAGCAACAGCTTAAGCTTTGGCATCTAAAATTAGTAAATTTACCATCTCCATCATTCCCAACACAGAAGTCAAATAAATATAACACAACAAACCACACAACTGATCAACTCATTAGCCAAAATAACCTAAAAAATTACACAAACATGTAGCTAGACATTACAACATTAAAATTAAAACATGAATAGCAACTTCCCACTTAACAAACCACACATAAAAAAAAATCATTAAGCACCACACAACCTCGTATATACCATAAAAAACCAATAGCACCCAGAATCCAGAAAACTCCTACACACACGAGATTCTCAGTTCCCATAACTGACAATGTAATCCAACAAAACCACACAATTCACGAAAACCGATTAAAGGCCAATAAAACAAACCCGGTTAACAAGCTGATGAGGCTGCAACAACGGGTCAGTAAGTGACCGGGCTCTTGAACTCGAGCTCCGAGGCAACTGGGTCTTTTTTGACCCCGAACCGTTTGGGTATCTTAACGAAATGGAGCGATCAAAAGGAAATGACCCGGAATCGGAACCGTTTTGTTGCTGGTGCTGCCGAAACAGAATTGCTGCAGCTAAAGCCTGTTCGTGAATCAATGCATCATGGGTGTCTTTTCGAGTTGATCGAACCCGGGTCCACCTGCTGCTTGAATGGGGTGCTGTTTGCGAGTTACCCTGTAAACGTTTGGTGGGTTTCTTGGTTTTTACAGGAGTTTTGGGTGAGAAACAAGTGCATAGGTTGCCCATTACACGTTCATGTAGTTAAAGGAAAGGAAGAAACTTGTCAGTTATGCGAATGTAAAGAAGTTTGTGTGCGTGTTTTGATGCTTAAGCAGAGAGAAAGAGTCGTGCTGGTGGTGGTGGCGGTGGAAAAAGAGGAGAGTTTTAGGGGAGGTTTTATAGGGTGTGTGAAGTTGGTGACAAAATTGTGTTCATATGGACTTGAAGCCGTCGCCTGACTTTTCTATGCACCTCTTTCTATGTTTCTACGTGCGTGTGCTTGACTTTTTATTGTTACGTCAAAATAGTTTTTTTTTTCTCTAATTATAAACTATTAAATATCTTATTTATTGCATTATAAGGACTTGTCTTATTAATTAGTCATTTAATCAGTTATCTTGTAATTAATTATACCAGTTATTAATATTATACAATTATAATTTCAAAAATTATATTATTATTTATAAAAAAATAAATATTATTCACTTTATAAGAAATAAGTGCGATTTACTAAATAAATAGTAAAAATTATCCTATCTCTTTATAACTTAGTTAATTATTTTGTATTATTTTGTAATTATAATAGTTATGTACAAGTACTATTTTAATAAAAAAAATCTTATTATTACCTCATTAAAAAAATACTATTTAAATTGTAAAAAAATCATATATAATTAAAACACCATTTGATTTATAAAATTAAAGTCATTATAATTATAATTTTTTGAATTAGTTATAAGAAGTCATATGTGTATTATATTGCTAAGTGTTTATCTTTTGGAATGGTATTGTATTTTTTATTTAAAGTTAAGCTATTTTTTTATTAATTGTTTAAATTTATAACTAAAAGCTTTAACTTTAATGTTTTTTTTTAAATGGCTTGGTTAAGGCTAGAATTAATTGAGGGTCACAAGCCCAATTAGCTTGAGGCCCTATTAAGATATAGGGTTTAATCTAAACTTAATCCGTTATCTTTCCTCTTTCTTTCTCCTTTTTATTTTATTTTATTTTATCACTCATCTTTTATTTTTCTAACCACATCAAGTTATATATATATATATTATATCTTCAGTTACACTTTAGCTATAATTGTCACATGTTATTAGTAACAAGGGCAAGTTATCTTTTGATAGGCCAAGCTATGCAATAAAACTATCACCTTATCAAGTAAGTATTTTTAGATATTTTTTTTATATTTAAAATAAGCTATATATTCCTAGATTTAGGGAGAAGGTAGGGTTTTATTTTTATTTTTCATCTTAAGAAAAGAAAAAACATCTAATTCTCTCTCTCATTTTTCTTATATGATATCTACTTAGAAAACTCTAAACTGAATTTAGCATTAAAGGGTTTTTTTGCTGGTAACACCCACCAACCAGCTTGTTAATATCTGCAAAGAAAGTCTAGATTTAATGAAGTTTTTTTAGCTTCATCAATGACGTCATTTATGGAAAACTGAATATAAGTCTTACTTATTTCCTTTTTATTACTTATTTTCATCTTCAACATAAAGCTTTCATGGCAAATAACATTAAAACACTTGATGGATTAGTTATCGACCTCCCACCATCCTCGTTAGCTTTTGTAGACTTTCAACAACTAGCATAATGGATAAAAACTCTCACTAAAACTATGTTAGCTACACAACAATAACTTAGGGCTCCCCCTACTTATCCTTAGAGTATATAAGTCAGTGTACTACCAATTTCATCTTCTCCAACTTTACCAATCGTACCTTTTATATAACGACAATTTCAATTCCTTGAAGAGACTATCCAAAATAAGGTAGAAAATCATATATATCATATTGTTACTCCTACAAGGAGTAAATCATGTTATCTTGATAAGCCTTTTCATATAGGATATTTGAGATATGACCTTCATAGATCAAAAGGCTTAGGGCCATAGTCTTTACCATTGACCTTGTTCTCCTACAAAGTCTCTTTTTAGCATTCCATAATCTAAAAGGCTACATATTGAAGAAAAAGGAAAGAACTTAAATGAGATAAGAGATTTTCCACTCTACAATATTGTGCTAAACACTTATTGCCCTAGAGACTTCATAGTGGCCAAGATGAATTTAGACCACTAAGATGGCCTATATGACCCTAAGAAACACATTCAAAATGTAAAAAACAACTTAAAATTGATGATCTAATATACCATGACTTAAAATTAAAATGAGATGCATCAGGAGAAAAAACTATGTATAATGATGCAGTTGTTCTTGTAGGATTCATGTGGTCTCTAAGTGTTTTAACATGGTTATTCTCATTATGAAGTGATTGATTATCTCCATCGATCATATTTTCTAAAAATGATGAGGATACCCTATAAAGTTTACTACTTAATGTACATAACAACATTCTCATGCACATATAGAAATAAAATAAAAAGAAAAAGAAAACAAAATAAGAAGAAATAAGAGAAAAGAAACAAAGTTATATACAAGAAAAGTGAAAAGAGAAAATAAAATAAATACTATAATTTGTACAAGAACTTACCTCCTCAACAATGGCGCCAAAAACTTAACACAATCAAAAGATTGATGTCTTCTCCCAAGTGCAGGAGTGTCCAAGTAATATATAACGTGTTAAGACCGGGGTCGAACCACAAGAAGGTTAATTGTATAAATTATAGATAATAATAATAATAATACAACAACAACAACAATAGTAGTAGTAGTAGTAATAAAAAAAAAGTTGATGGAAACTTTAAGATAGAAGATTAACGTAAGAGTTAAACAATGATAACAACAAATATCAAGGTTAGAGAATCCACTAATGGTATGTCAACCAAGAATAGTATAAACTTTTATTATTCAATTGGAAACCATATACAAAAGAGGTTCCAACTAGATTATAAATTATTAACACGAATGTATTAGTTATCTTATTCAAATGATGCTAATACTTGTAAAATTTGGAGACCAAGATGCCAAAATGCATGATAGATTCCTTCTTTTATAGGTCAAAATTGGGAACTATAGATTTGATGACTAATTGATGAGTGGGTGGCCAACTCTTGACTTGGCGATAATCCTGATCTTCTCTTGTCTACCCGAAGCATCATTGATAACATTAGAATTGGAACCACTTGAAATTATGAAAGTTATAGGAAATTATCTTAGCTTTTCAGGAAAAAAAATGGAGGTCATTTGGACTTCTATAACTCCATATATGGGCCAAACACTAAAAAGTATTCGGATTATAGGACAGATTCGGATTTCTTCGTTGTTGCTATAATTTGGACTTGAAAATGCCCTTTTTAAAATAGCCCTCCATATGAAAATTGTAGGCCTATGTCTTACCTTTCTATCCATATAAAGTAAACCTAAATCTGAGATCTACAACTCCAAATATGACCCAATTACCGAATAGTATTCCGGTTTGGACTACACCAACATCTCTTTTCTAAGTTTGGTCATCTCTTTGTCCTTTCAATTTCAATTCTTAAACTCATTAATTAATCATTTCATTTATATGATAGGTCTGTATTTAAAATGAATATTTACTATAAATTAAAAGTATCTTATATTATTAAATATGTTATCGTAAAACATGCTTTAGTTGAGGAGTTATTGATACTTCAAGGCAAAATAATGATATAAAACCTTAATAAAAATACACTTTTAAATACTAATCATATCCTTAGGGAGTAAGTCAACCCCTCTCCATCTTCTAGAGTAAAAGTTATAGACACTTGTTATGGGTTCTGTTAATGAGCCGTTGTTAGATCCTATTTTTCATACTTTCTCTTTCCACTAGAAATATCTCCTCCAGTCAAAGTGCTCGCTAAAATTACATTGATTTCAAGCAAAACTTGGGCTGGCTGGCTAGGCTTTTCTTTATAACATTTCAAATGAGCATGTCCCTTAATAAATTGCTTTAGATAACCCTTGGTTATTAGCCTTTTAATATCTTTCTTTAGTGTATAACAATTTTTCATATCATGCCCTTTTATCCTTATAGAACAACAAAACTTCTTAAAGGTATGTGTGTGGAGACAACACTATAGAAGGTGGTTATTGAGCAAGGTTTTTTTCCTTGATCGATATAAAGACTTTTATGTGGGTGGTATTTAAGGGATTTGTATATCTCCTCTTGGGGTCTTGTATGTGCTCTCTTGCTACCTTTTCTAACCTTTCTTGGAATTATTATCTTTACTAAGAGTGCAATTCTATTTGAAAGGTTTCTCATCTTCAACCTTCTAATAAAAATAAGGAGGCTTATACCTCAACATATTGGTTTCTTTCACCCATATGTGATTTTTCATGACTTGTTTTACCTTTAACAAGTTTTTGTCAGGTAAAGCATACAAAATGTTTCATATAAAATGTTTTCTAACTCCATTTATTAAAGTCTCTAAGGTTACTAGCTCAATCAGTTCCTCTATCTTGAACATTTCTTTATTGAACCTCTTTAAATATACCCTAGTAGTTTCCCTTCTTGATTAAGTAACACCAAAGTATTTTATGGAGCTCTTTTTGGCATGTATATTGGTGCTAAATTATGACATAAATTTAACATATAAGTCATTAAAACTTGTAATAGAGCCTAGCTTCATGTTATTATACCAAGCTCATGCTGACCCTCTAAAAGTCTGATGCTGACCCTCTAAAAGTCATAAGGAGGATCTTACACATAGCATCGCCATCTTAGATGACCAACTCAAAGTTTTTACATATATGTTCGACATGTTCTCATGGATCTATTAAACCATCATTGTTGTCCAAAATCATTATGTAGAGATGTACTCACTAGGGATAAGGGTATGTAAGACTCACATGGATAAAGGTGATCCCTTTATCTCTTAAGGATTATAGACTTTTATCTTGGATGTATCTACTAGCCATACTTCTTATTGATCATTGTCAAATAGGCTCTAGGGAGCTGGATAATTCTAGTGTTGAATGATAGGATTGATATCTAACTTTATTCACGTGGTGGCTAAAAAAATCATGTCTAGAATGACTGTTTATTGGGATAATTTCATGTCTATGAGAACAATTTATAGAGATATTAGGAGATCGTCAAGGTGGAAAGCTTTCTAAGTCATTTTGTCTAGCCTTCTCTGGATAATATAATTATCTCCTAGTAAAGGGGACCGCTTGTGGTTGAGAGATTGAGATTAAAGGAGTTACCTCATATGTTAGGACTTGTTAGGGTGGCAAAGCCTGATGTTGCTATTGGGATGCCAACATGGCTTGGGTGAAGGCTTCTATCTGATTGATGAGTTATTGAAACTCTATGAAACAGATGTGCCAACAACTACAAGGAGGCTCATCCTAGGGTTATCTTGATTTTCTACATTTAATAGCTATTAGGGATGTAGAAAACCAGTTCAAAAAGAACTGTTGATGCTTTTTTTTTTTTAGGTTCCCATAGAAGATGTTAGTTGATGATGTTCCAAGATTTAATATGTTCATGAATTAGGGTTTTTGAATGTTTGGATAAAGGTGATCACATGATTATGTTAATGTTCCATTATCTAGAGTTTATGATTAGTGATAGAAGACCTAAAACCTGCAAAATAATTTTTTTTAGTGGAATTTAGAGACATTCTGAAGATTAAGACAGTGACTTTTAATAAGAAATTTTAATAAATGAGAGAATGAACTTTAAATTCTAACGATAAAAGTGTTTATTATTTGGTGTGTATGATAAATGCTCCAAAAATAAGAGTTTGAATGCTTAAAAAATAGAAAAAATATGAATCATTTACTTGGGTGATTAAATAAATATCTTCTGAGTTTTGTTATGTTGCTTGAATGGAGGGGTTGGAACGTTATTTCCTCCTGATAATATCAATGAAAGATAAATATATCTTATACAATATTAATTAGGGATGGATATCCCTTATATAATATTAATTAGAGATAATTATTCTTGAATTTAAATATTTTATGTTAAAGGATATAAGAATAAACAAACAAATCTTTATGATCTAATATAAGGTCCTGGGACTCAATTACATAATTATTACCCTGTTTTTAGCCTTTCTAAACTTGGATTTTAAACAAAAATAATATATATAAAACATATTAATTCATCACAAACAAAATTGATGGAATTAGTTAAGCAAAAGTCCTTATGTTAAAACTCTAGATTCAAATACCACATCAAATGATTTGGTCGCATTAGCATAGGGAGTAATAGTCATCTTAACCATGCACTTGTGTATACATATACACAAGTAACACATGAAACGAATGTCTACATGATGCATTGGATGAGGGATGACTCAAATATCACATAACAAAATGTGATACGTTGAAATAGAAAGCGATAGAATACAATGGGCACTGTTCAGAAACAAATATATGTACCGACGATAGGGAGGTTCGAATGACAAGAAGGGAGTTGGTTGAGCTATTTCGGAGTAATATTCATAGCTTTGCCGTTTTTTTCGTAGGGTAAAGGACGCCTCATCCTATTCCATGCTGCACATGATTCATGAATGAATGAATGAGAATCATTTTAGCTTTCCGACAATTAAATAGATGGAATCTTTTCCTTTATATCTCTTGCCTCTTCTTTTGATTGAAAAGACACAAGACAAGTGAGAGTAAAAACACAGAAGCCTTATTAATCTCTTCTAACTTCCATCGGTAGTTGGCTGTTGTGTAGTAATATAATTGCAAGTCCCTTTATCTCATAAATGGTCCCTGACGAGTCTTTCTGAGATCCCCTGATTGATTGCTGTGTTTTGGTATTTTTCTTTAGTAGCGTGAAGACTTTTGGCATCTTCAAGCAAGGTAGGGGGTGGTGGGCAAGGTGGCATGGCGTAAAGTATTTGTCATGCACTTTAAACGCCCAACCATACAACTTACGGCCAAGTTCACTTCCCACCTACTTGTATCCACTAATTAAATCACCTCATTCTCTTGCTTTCATCGTTGTTTATGCCTCAGATGATTTGGTTCATTGAACCCGTAGATCGCCAAAGGGATGTCCTAAGATGTGATTCTCTTACAAATGTAAGCACATCAATTGACTTTTGCTAAAGGGATATTGTCCTAGGATGTGATTCTCTTACTAATGCTAACACCGACATTTTTGTGATTGGTCAATCCATTCCCTAGAGCCACGCAAGATGGCCAGATGATTTTATTTCGATTTCCATCAGAATCTTCAACCGCGTATTCAAGTCCATAATAAAAAAAAAAATACTCAATTTATCAACACTATAATAAATCGCATTATCCTATGCTGCATGCCTCACTTGAGAAGGAAAGAAAATGCATGCCGTAATTTCTTTAATAAGGAGCTAATTAAGTAAGTATTTCCATGGGGATATATTACATGCTTGACTCTATCAAAATAACTGTATAGTGGACTGATGAGGAATGTATGGTGTATCTGATTTTGTTTCCTTTTCAACAGATGGATTTATTTGATTTTCAGTTTACAACTCCTCCAGTCGTTCCAAGTATTAATAATTTTATTTATCTAAGTGAACCTTCAGTTAAAAAGTGGAGTTGTAGCCAATATCATGAATTACATTTAAGAGCATTTTAAAGATTTACGAAGGGAACTTGTGGATTATTCTTTCTTTAACTTTTCTACCTGGAAGTAAATGCCAGGACCACTCCTTCCATTTCGTCTGTACTTGTTCCATTCTGCACTTCTGCAGATATAACATTAGGATCATCATAGCAAAGCGCTAAATCATGTGGTTTGCACTTGGATGACAAGTAGATGACAGATTACATACGTTTGTGTGGGTGCAGATTACAGGATTGTACAAGAGAGAGCTGTTTGGCGTTGGAATCATGACATACATGATGTGAACACAGCCCTAGGGACCCTCCTGTGATCGTCACACATGCTTGACCTTGAAGATTTGAGCACATGTAAGTGATAAAGTTTTCACTCATCAAAGATTTGATCATTTTTACTCGATCACGCCCATTGCCATTAAGGAAGTACAAAATTGTACTATATAATCTCTTTTTTGCGCCCAAAAGAGGCATGATGACACCTCGCTGATCACCACATGAACACGTTATTTTTGTTAGTACGTATGGTTAACGTAATATGCCTCGAAAAAGAATGGGCGTGCAGCCCAATAGCTGCGAAAAAACTTTATGGGTTTTGGAGAAAAGAGAAAGTTCCTTTGAAACTCACCTGGTTTTGTTCCATAAGATCAGTGGTCCATTAAAATCTGGACCACAAGGCATCAAGCTGTCATGATAATTTGCCATGGTTCTCAAGAAGTGGACTAGCAGTGGAATGCACATGCCGAATTGGGGAAAGAAAAGGCATCCCCAGAAATTTTACAAGCCAAGGAAGTGCATGTCCTAGCTATAATGCTTGAGGCAAATGGGGTCGGACTTTGTGCCAAAATCAGTGCATTAAATTTAATTCAGGCACTCAAGGCAAATGGGATTTAAGTTCTTTTACCATTCCTTTTCCTTCTGATAATTATTTTGCCAACAAGTGTTGACTTTGGGCATGGCATTGTTGTTGAGCCTCAACTCTCAACTCCAACCCGGTGGGTTCTGAAGAAGTCTAAACCCAAAATCAAACTATAGATTGAGAACTAAGATTGGTTTGACGAAGGCCTGGGCCACGTCCAACTAAGAATTATAATAAGGCATAGCAATATTCCCATGTCCTCCCTCTCGACAAGTCTGCTGATCCTCAATTTTTGGAGGGAGATGTTTTTGTTTCCTTGAATTAATAAAAAATGTAATCACGCTCGAAGCTCTAATCCATCCATCTTCTAGCCCGGAGGTTAATATTATGAGCCATTGATTCAAGGTTTGACCCCAGCCATGTCAATAAAATAAAATAAAAACAATGTCATTTTAAGTTTTTTTTTTAATAGGAGATGTTTCACCCAATAATTTCGTGGGTTTCTCTCTCTCCATTAATTTATCCAAACCTAAATCAAAATTAAAATCTATAAGGTAGAAAGGGAAAGAGGGTTGTTGCATGTTAAGGACGGATTTGGTGGGGAGAGGATTAGAGTAGTTTGAATAATCTCTTTGTAATATAGTTTTTTTAAACAAAAAATCAAGTTTTTTTTCTTAGTTTCAATTTAGTTTTTTGGTGTTGATAGCCGGGTAAGCAAGAGTTTTGGGTGTTTGGATTTTTAGCATGTTGGTGCTAAAGAGAATAAGGGATTCTAAAATCAATTTATATATTAGAGCAATTGGAAATTGTTTTTAAATTAAAAAACAGAAATGGAAAGAACAATTTTGCTATAAAAGAGTTCTTGCTGTTTTGGTGATATCAATTCATAGAACAACTAGATGCATGGGAAGGAGATGCAAGATCATTCGGCCATAGAACTATATTAATTGTCACAAATAGAAATGCATTGGTAGTATGAAGTTATCATATGTTGAAAATGAATCTTTTTTTTTTGGCATGATTCGTTTAAATATAAAGGAAATGAAAACAGTATAACAAAAATATGTTTAGTTAAAGAGATAAAAAAATAAAAATAAATTTGTTTATAAAATAATTTATGAGGAAATTTTTGTATTTTCAAAATAGGGGGTGCAAAGAGAATATGCCTTAAAAGATAACATTTTTAATTTTTTATTTCTAAAATATCCTTATAAAAAAATTTTAATTTCAAAATTATCCAACTAAAACATGTAAATATATATAAAAAATTATTATTGTAATTTTAAAACTCAACTTGATGATCAATCTGAAACAAAACTTGAGTCACAGGTCGGGTTGATCCAAGAATAAAAATTATTATCATATTTTTACAACCCGATTCAAGGATCGACTTGGGTAAGGCCCAAGTCACAAGTGAAGTTAATTGTTGGCCCAAATCAATATATAAAGAAAATTTATTATTATAATTTTAAAATTCTATTTAGGGAATCAACCCGGGATAAGGTTTGGGTCATGTGTCAAGAAGGTTAATATAAAATAAAAATAATTATAATTATAGTTTTAAAACTTAATTTAGGGGTCAACTTTAGAAAAGACTCGGGTCACAAATCAAGAAGGTCAACCTAGGTTAATTTGGGTTAACATGTGGATAAAAATAATTATTATCATAATTTTAAAATCCGACTTAGTAGTCAATCCGAGAAAATGTTTAGGACACAGATTAAGAGGGTCAATGACACAACTAAAAGATTGATATCTTCTCCCAAGTGCAGGAGTATCGAAGTAATAAATAACCCGGCAAGATCAGGGTCAAACCACAGGGAGATTAATTGTACAAATTATAAACAACAATTATAAACAACAACAATAGTAACAACAA
>NW_011500412.1:95299-108355 GCF_000495115.2 Populus euphratica
AATTATTGATTTGATGACTAATTGATGAGTGGGGGACCAACTCTTGAGTTGGTGACAATCCTTATCTTCTCTTGTCTGCCCAAAACTTCATTGATAACATCAAAATTGGAGCCACTTGAAAACATTAAAGTTGTAGGAACTTGTCTCAGCTTTCTTGTGTAAAAACTTCAGGTCATTTGGACTTCTATAACTCCCAATATAGTCCAAACACTAAACAGTGCTCGGGCTGAAAGACAGATTCGGACTTCTTTGTTGTTGCTACAATTTGGACTTGAAAATAGCCTTTTTAAGTCTTGAGCTCCATATGAAAGTTATAGGCCTATGTTTTACCTTTCCATCCATATAAAGTAGACCTAAATCTGAGATCTACAACTCCAGATATGAACCAATTACCATACAGTGTACCAGTTTGGATTACACCGGCATCTGTTTTCTAAGTTTGGCCATCTCTTTGTCCTTTCAATTTCAGTTCTTAAATTCATCAATCAATCCTTTCATTTATGTGATAGGCCTGCATTTAAAATGAACATTTATCACAAATTAAAGGTATCTTATATTATTAGATATATTATTATAAAACATGCTTTAGTTAAGGAGTTATTGATACTTCAAGTGCAAAAATGATGATATAACACCTTGATAAAAATACACTTTTAAGTATTAATCAGTCAACCTAGCTAGCCTTTTTTTTTTAAATAATCAAATCACCTTATTTGACCAAAAGGTTTTTCAAAAACATTATCAGGTTTTTTACTCACGCTTTATACTAGAGTAACTTGGGTTTTTGATTGATTGAGGTTAATTCAGTCTTTCCTTCATTTTTTTTCTTAAGGATGATCAATACAGTACTCGAGTCAACTCGTTAAGTCAGTTTAGTTTTATAACTAATATTATTATAATATTATTAATTTTAGCTCTTAATATAAACTAAACTAAAAAAAATATCTAATTATTTTTTAAAAACATGTACATTTGACAATAATATATATTAAGGATAAAATAGACTTGTTAATATTTTATTTTGTTTTATTCATCATAATTAAATAGGATACATACACAATTATTTTGTCTTAGATTATTACCAAATATAATTATATCTTTTTTTTTGTATCTTATCTCATCTATCTGTACTATTTTTATCTTTTTTTTTTTTATCCCGAGATAGTAATTAAATGATACCTTAGAGACATGAATCCAATAAAAAATTATGTGAAGCTTTCAGAAGATGTAAAGTTTATTCGTTAGGAAAATAAGAGTTTTGGGTGTATAGTTTCTTAGCACAGGGTTAATTGGTGATGTTTTCTTGCACATGGATGGGATAAGTATTTGGATTCCAACAATGAGAAAAGAAAGAGGATGCTCGCTAGTTTTTTTTTTTATATATATAAAAAAGATTGATGAAAACATTATAATATTTAATATAAGGGTATTGTTGTTATTAAATAAAATATAATGACAATTCTATAAATAATTAAATATTTTTTGTTGATTTTGTTTTAGGTGTTAAGTTAGAACACATATATAAAGTTTGGGATGTAAATTGTAATGTTTTAAAATTTTGATAGGCAATTTTGACCAAATTATAGGATGATAAGGGTAATTTTTTATTTTAAATAAAATTATAACATTCTTTTAAAAACACTAGAAAGCTTTATTTTTGTGCAACAAACCATGATAAAAGTTTTTTAAAATAAAGCTTATTAGGTTTTTTTTATAAGAATATCTATTTTTGTTATTATATAATTAAATAAAAAAAATAATTTTAAAAAATAAAGTTATAAAATCCAGGCAGGTTACTAACATAAATTATAAGTGTGATAGGTTAACCAGAGTTAACCCGGATCAATCCAAAATATCTTTATCTTAATAAAAAAATATATTATCTTTATTTTTTTAAGTGAAACTAGGTTTTTATTAGTTCTCCATGCTTCAAACCCTGTCAAATCATTTGAGTCATTTTGAATCGTCATTTTGAATCAAATATCTTAATTTATTTTTGTTTCTTTGCTTCATATTTTAGTATCTAGTAAGTATTAATAATTTTTTTAATATTTACTAGCATATATAATTCTTTATTTTATTTATTTAACAATCACATCAAGTTTTGAATTTATAATTAATACTTTTCTTGTAATTTAAAACATATTAGCGATGCTTGCATATTACTTATTAGCGGCATAATTTTTTTTTTCCTAACCTGAACATACAGGGATGAACTAACTAGTTCTAACTAATTTTTTAAAACACTATTATAAACCATTTTTAAGTGAGGCTAGCTTAAATTAACCTACAACACCTAAAGAATTGAGGTTTCTTATGGTATTTTATTATTCATATAAATAATAACACATCTTAATATATATATATATATATATATATATATATATATATATATATCTTTAATTTAGTTTGTTAAGTGCATGAGACAACTGTTTGAGCACTAGCTCATGTAAAATTTTCTTAAACATGACCTACAACATAACCTACAACATAGTATTTTTTATATTTTTTTTTAAAATAAGAGGTAAATGATATATTGTCTGTCTCCTTAAAAACAAAATTTAAAAAAAAATTAGGCATGTGAACTTAGCCTTTTGATATCCTTTCCCTCTTTCAAAAAAATAAGGGGTAAATGATTTTTTTTTTCTTACACCCTAGAAAAAATTATTAAATTTACTTACTTTTTAGTTTTAACATGATTCTTAAATATTATTATATTTTTTTAATTTTATTTTTCTCAATTAGTTCATATTTGATTTAAAAATAATAATACTAATAATAAATTGTTCATGAAGTTTTGAATGAACTTGGTCTTTTATTATTAAATCTTTTAAATTGATTTTATAAGATTTATAATTTTTTTTAGCTTGCCATCACATAAAACATGGACATACCATTTTAAGATTGTTTGTTAACAATTATAAAACAATTTTCTTTAAATAGAAACAATTATTCAAATTAAAAACAATGTGCTAACTAAGATAAACAACATATATATTAATAAAATATATATATATATATTAATGATTGTTTTTTCAAAATAAGTGTTTTTTTTATTTAATAATAATACCAAATAATTTATTAAGACCAATATATCTTTTTATATTTAAAAAACTTTAATTTATTTAGTATGCAAACTAGTTTTATCTAAAAGTCTCATCGTTAAGATCTCAAATAGAATAATTTTAATTTTTTAAAACAAAATACTCAAATTTAATTAGTTAAACTCATAAGTGAGAGTACATTCCAAACAAAACTTAATTAGGAAAAAAAAGTTATAAATTAGTTCTTAATTATTAACAAAAATCTAAAAGAAAAGGAAAAAGTATTGTGTAGCAAGACACAAAACTCTATTCATTGTAATAGTATAATGCAAAATTGCTCTTGAGCAATAAAACCTTTTAACTATGCATCAAGGATAAGATGGTCTTTTATCATTATAAAATTATTTTTTGCAAATTATGTTTGGTTAGATTGATTCGTTTTTTTTTTCATGATAACCTTACTAATCTAACTGTAGAATAATAAAAAAAAATATTATCTTTTATTCGAAGGTGTTTTGATCTTTTTTTTTTTAAAATAGATAAATTATTTTACCGTTCTTGAAAACAACATCAAATAAGCTCTTTGAAAGGGGCTTTTTGGTCATCTTACAATGATTTTGTTTTTTTGTAATATCAAGTTAACTTAATGGAATTTTTTGTATTTTAATAAATATTAAATATTAAAAAACAACTTGTTAGATAACCCCATCCCTTTTGGGGGGCACCTAAGGGTCGTTTGACAATATAAAGCTATTTTTCATAATAACATTTGAATCTTTTTAGTGCCCTCTCCACAGTGAGGCATTGTGTGTTTCAAAAGCTCTATTAGTTTGGCTTTAATGGTATATTATTCTTTTTTCTTTTCTTTTTTCTCCTAGATTTTCATATTAGACTTTTAAAATTTTTAGAACAATCTTTTAATTTTGTTAATCCTTCAGATTTGATCTATTTTTTAATTATAATTTGTTTTTATCTTGAATAATTTATAAAATTGGAATGCTTTTGCAATTTCATCTCTCTTTTCCCTTTTTTTTTTCATCTTTCAAATTTGATTGTTCTTTTGATTACTATTAGTTTTATTTAAAATTATTTTTAAATTGATTTTACTTTTACAATTTCATTCTCCTTTTGTTTTCTATTAGATTTACTCTTATTCTTTTAATTTCTAGTTTTCTTGCTTTGAAAATTTTTTTAATCTATTTTTTTTCTTGTTTTATCTTGAAAAAAAAAGTGGATGGAAATTGAGTTTGTTAGTTGCTTTCAAGTCTATGATTTTATAGTTAGAGATTAAGATTTTATAAATTAACTCAGATTTATTTAGTCGCTAAGAAAATTTCCGAGGATGAACATGTTAGACCATAGAAAGTACAGGGAAAAATTAGGAAGAGTCTAAAGTTATGGGATCTAATAAGTACTGACTAAATAGATTAGGGACTAAATTATAGTAATCGGAGAAAACCGTAGCTCTGGCGTCCTCCGTCTCTTTTTTCGTGTCCCCTATCCCTTCTGGGTTTATTTTGATTCCTTCTCCTTGTGAATACCCCTCCACATGGAGTATCGCCGCCTCTCTCGAAACTTAGCGAAGCTCCCAACTCTCCACTTCCTTTATTTTCTCACGAAGTAGAAAAACCTACCACAGGAGTTCTACTTTCTGCTCCACTGCATCGATTTCTTTGAAAGTTCTGGCATGGTCGAGGTAATTCTTTATTTATTTATTTATTTTACTTTGGTAATAACATGGCATTGTATCTTCAGCTATCAAATTGTTTTTCACCCTTCTTATGACAGTGGGTTGTTTTAGTTTTTTATATAAGATGTTTATCATGATATATGCTTGTTACTCCAGTTGTTTCTTGATTTATGGCTGGCCTTGGTTATTGTCTCATGTTGTTTTTCCATGTTTCGTGGGATTTATATGAATCTTAATCTGGAATAATCATTTCTTGGCTATAGATAGCTGTTTCTTCTTGTGGGAAATGGAAAGGTCAGAAACTTTTTGGCTTTGCTGGCAGGCAGAGCTAAGTTTTCAGGCCTAATGGTGCTGTATTAATGTTTACCGATGCATCTAGTTCCTGGTCTCATATATTGTTTCATGCTAGAAAACATTACCATCGCGCACAACGGAGAGTGTCTTCCATTTTTCTTTTTATTTCTTTACGGGATTAGCAATATGAAAATCCACTTGCCTTTTCTATTGGACTTTTCTGTTAAAACAATTGAACAATCATCATTGGAGTGTTTTTTTTTTGTTAGAACAATGTCCCCTGTGGTCGAATAGTTGAATATAAAGTTTTGACATTATTGGAGAGCCATTATCCTTTGTTACACAAAACAAATCCATTTTACCTTTTCACTTTTCACTATCTACGTGTCTTACCTTTTGCTTGTTATAATGTGAGTCTGCATTTATCTAGTTCTTGTCTTCCTTTATCCCCCTCTGTAATACAGAATTCTAGTGCATTCAAAGTAAAAGAATTGGTTATTGTTGTATTAATGTGCATTATGTTTGATGAAGGAAGGTAAATTGATTAACTGGATGACAGTACCTGGTAGTGGTATTGCTGATTTTGTGAAAGTTTCAAGATAACCTGATAAGCAATGTTTGATAATTAGTTTGTGTTGCCTTGTAGGGTAGGAGACAGTTGGAGTGGAGCTTGCCTTAATCCCTGGATGAGCTATTAGGTAGTCTAAACTCATACAATTAGAGGGAAAATAATGGAACTTTGATCACTTCACTAAAGTACTTGAAGGATGTTGTTTTGCCTTTTTCCTTCTCGTTTTGCAGCCAATATTCCTATAAATGGTAGAATTTTCAAGTGCACTTAAGTATCTTGTTTGACTCCTGCAAAAAACTGAGAATCCACATAATATACTTGATTGATGATAGGTGATGCTAGACAAGTGTAAGTCCTCTAGAAGGGATGTCTTCTAGGCTCATGTGTAGAAGACTTGGTGGACGGTTGATGGCTGAAACTCCAATTTCAAGAATTTGTTTCTTGATTTATTTGTTATCCAGAATTCTGTATAATGTTCTTGTTTTTCTTTCTAATTCATATGATGAGGAATCCAAGTCACTCAATATTTTCTTTTTGATAATTGAGATTTCATTAGCTGAAGGCACAAAGTAGATCACCCTACTACAAAAGCATACAAACAGGAAATAATCCATAAAACATCAGATACAAATAATTGTTAAAAGATACTCCATGATTGTGTGTTAGTGGAATTTTTCTTTAATTCACTTCAAACTCATCTTCAGATCCTATTTCCACATTTGCAGGAATCTAATGAAAGGAGATGTGATACATGGAGAAATAGGATACGGGGAAGCTAATAAAGTTAAGGAAAATAGTGGAAAAACGATCTTTATTTGAAAACACCAAGGGTTTTAACATACTAATTGTATCTAATCTTTGAAAGCAAAATATAAGATAACCTCCATGTTAGCATCCATTTTTGAGAGTGGCAACAAGGGCATGGATATGACCAAGGAAGCTCTAGAAGTACCCTCTTCACGGAAAAGAAAAGTGAGACAAAGAAATAGGAGGAGAAATAATCAACAGGATAGTGGTCCAGCTCATAAACAGGCTGAGGAAGGTGGCTTACCAAGTACTTATAATTTGAATAATGTCTCAACTGTATGCTTATCAGATGAAAGAAACAGAGAAGCAGTTTTTTTATCAGATAATGGTGAAACAAAACTTGTGAACAAGGGCATGGAAACAAGCAGGGAGTCTCTAGAAGTACCTTCTTTGCGAAAAAGAAAAGCAAGAAAAAGAAGCAAGAGGAGAAATAATCAACAGGATAGTGATCCAGCTCATAAGCAGGCTGAGGAAGGTGGCATGCTGATAACTCATAATTTGAATAATGTCTCAACTGCATGTTTATCAGATGAAAGAAACGAAGAAGCAGTTTTTCTATCAGATAATGGTGAAACAAAACTTGTGAACAAGGGCATGGAAACAATCAAGGAGTCTCTAGAAGTACTGTCCTTGCAAAAAAGAAAAGCAAGAAAAAGAAGCAAGAGGAGAAATAATCAACAGGATAGTGATCCAGCTCATATGCAGGCTGAGGAAGGTGGCATGCTGAGTACTTGTAATTTGAATAATGTCTCAACTGTATGTTTATCTGATGAAAGAAACAAAGAAGCAGTTTTTTTATCAGCTAATGGTGAAACTAAACTTGTGAACAAGGGCATGGAAACAATCAAGGAGTCTCTAGAAGTACCTTCTTTGCAAAAAAGAAGAGCAAGAAAAAGAAGCAAGAGGAGAAATAATCAACAGGATAGTGATCCAGCTTGTAAGCAGGCTGAGGATGGTGGCATGCCAAGTACTAATAATTTGAATAATGCGTCAACTGTATGTTTATCACATGAAACAAACAGAGAAGTTGCTTTGTTATCAAATAGTGGTAAAACAAAACTTGTGAACAAGGGCATGGGAACAACCAAGGAGGCTCCAGAAGTACCTTCTTTGCAAAAAAGAAAAGCGAGACGAAGAAACAGGAGAAGAAATAATCAACAGGATAGTGATCCAGCTCATTTGCAGGTGGAGGAAGGTGGCATGCTGACCACTTATAATTTGAATAGCGTGTCAACTGTATGTTTATCAGATGAAACAGACAGAGAAGTGGTATTTTTATCAGATAAAGGTGAAACAAAACTTGTGAACAAGGGCATGGAAACAACCAAGGAGGCTTCAAACGTACCATCTTTGCGAAAAACAAAATCAAGACGAAGAAACAGGAGGGGAAATAATTGTCTGGATAGTGAAACATGTTCTGCTTCTCTTGCTATTCGTGGCAAAGAGAATGTACCCCCTGAGAGTTTATCTTGCTTACTCGAAATAACACCCATATGTCTTGTGAGGAAAAAACTACTTATTCTTGATATAAATGGGGTGCTTGTGGATATAGTGTCACCTCCTCCAAAGGGCCATATAGCAGATATAAAGATTGCAAAAAAAGCAGGTGAGTTTTTGAAACTTTAATAACAGTTACTTAAATGCTTTTTCACTCCAATTAATTAAATCTAATTGGCTTGCTTTCTTGTATCAGTTTTTAGAAGACCCTTTTGCTTTGATTTTCTAAAGTTCTGCTTTGAGAGATTTGAAGTGGGTGTTTGGTCCTCTAGAACTAGGTACTCTGTTACCTACTTCTTATTCTAATTGAATCTCTTTTTAATGTGGAATCATTTTTTATTTTTTATTTATTTTGCTCATAAGATAACCATTTTTTTTTCCCTTAGTACACTGGGAATTTTTTTTGTGAGCTACAGTTGACCACTAGACATCTTGAATTTTTGTAGGAAGAATGTTGATAGAGTGGTTGAGTTTGTGATGGGAGATATGAAGAAAAAGTTGCTGTTTTGTTGGGTAAGCACTTTTTCAAGTCTTGTATTTCCTTTTTGTTCGGGCTTTTCCGTAAAGTCTGGAAGACAATATGCAAGTTTGATTCTTGCATTAGCAAATTTGTTTCCACCTCCCTGTTTCAAGCTCCTTTTTTTTCAAAAAAAAAAAAAATATTTTAGCTTCCCTTTCTAATGAACTAGTCTTACCAGCATGTATGAGCTTGTTAAAGTCTAAAGTGTATGGTTTTTTAAATAGACAAGTGGAAAACATTCTTATCATTGGATGACTTGAATGTTTTCTAGTTTCCTTAGGTGGGTATGATTCTGCAGAATATCCTAGGATAGGGATGAGTAGCAGAAATTCATACTCAACTAGTTATTGTATCCTTTCAAAGTCATCCTGCAGTCTACGCTTACACGGATTCTTAAGATGCTCACTCTCATTTCTTTTAGGATCTATCCAAATGCACTGCAACACAGTTCTGTACTCTAGAAAACAAGCATAAACCCTTGGTTTTTAAGGAACTGAGGAGAATTTGGGAAAAAGACGATTCTGAACTTCCATGGGAGAAGGGAGATTATAGTGAATCAAATACGATGTTATTGGATGATTCTCCTTACAAAGCCTTGCTTAATCCTGTAAGTATTTGTAATTATATTATCTTCTTTTAGGCTGGTTATCTTATTTTTCTTACAGTTTTTCAATCAGATGATCTAATGCTTTATTGGACTTATATTGTAGGCACACACTGCAATCTTCCCTTATCCGTACCAGTTTCAGAACAGCAATGATAATTCTCTAGGTAAGTTAACTTTTTGACGCAGTGCCATGCAAATGTTCTTCAACTGTTGTTTCTGATTTATGTTGGATGAGGCTCATACTGAAGACCCAGCAGATATCCTCGCTTGGACTATGCTACTTGTGCCCTTTGTGAATTGCGTAATCTTCTAGATTTAAATGTCTTTAGCTTAGCCGGAAATTCATTTATGAAAATGGAAATGTGAAGTTTATCATATATGTAAGCTGCAGAACACTAGGAAAATGATTAAGAACGGAATCCAATTCATGGCAGGTGCTGGAGGTGATCTAAGGGTTTATCTGGAAGAATTGGCAGGAGCTGATAATGTGCAGGAATTTGTAGAACACCACCCATTTGGTCAACGAGCTATCTCTCAAGGAAGTCCAAATTGGGGCTTCTTCCTCAAGGCTATCAGATCAGTGTGTCCTGTACAAGTGACAAGATAACGTGAGTCTCTGCTAACATTCAGTATGGTTTTGCTAGCTCCATATTTAGCTCACATGGTCAGCGTTTTAGAGAGCACGGGAGAAAGAACAGGGCTTGGATTTCATCAAGGTTTCAAATTGCTAACTAGGAATCAAATGAGTGACTTTTTTCCTAAATTAGCTTCAAGAATAGAACAGGTCGATTCTTTATATTTTTTGAAAAAGGGTTTTTCATTTTGAGAAGGTTTTATGAGCTCTAATTATCATGACTAAATAGTATTTGTGAGAGATTCACCAAATTTTGATATGGTATGTGAAATTTACGTTGTATTTTATAGCATATTCACTTGCATTGATTCAAGGGCAATGAGGACATGAACAATTGAACCTACACATTGGTATTTCTTTTTTTTTTATACATTTTTTAATCTCATTCCACCATTTTCAGATTTGAACAATTGAACCTGAGACCTCCAAGTGGAAATTTTCAGTTTTAACCGTTGGATCTTCCTCTTGAGACAGGTTCAGTGAAACGTTGACATGAGCAATGCAAATTGCAAAGGCTTAGCTAGGATATGCTTGTTAATCATTTGTGAGTTGGAAATTGCAAGATGTTTGAGCCTATCGCTATATGGGGTTATTAAGGTCCCATTTCTTCCTCTGGATAATTTTTGTATGTGTTAAACATTAGGGGCTAACACTAGCCTCGCATAGTTCTTCCATTTAGTGAACAAATAGAAGCATTAAACTTGCAAATTTCTTGAACAAATGCGACTGCCTCTGTTGAATGAGATATGCATCGATGAAGTCTTCATAAACCTTTCAAGCAAAAGGGAAACCGTGCATTTTCACGAGATTTTTACCCGCCATGTCATCTCTAAATTCTTGCAATTCATTTCATTGAAACCTTCCACCATTTTTTATATTGGTAGGGTTTATATTATACTAAATATTACGACGTGTGGGATATTCACTGTAGATGCTAGAATTATTAACGCGGACACAAATCATTGTGAATGGCCTTGTTTAATTTTTTACAATTCATTTTGGATCTTAAAATTTTATTTCAGGTGATTTGATATTAATTTAAGGCTAATTACTTTTGATTTTTTAATCAAGAATGAAATTAAAAAAATAAAAATTAAAATAAAAAAGACTCAGAACATAGGTGATATTTCAGAATTTCTAGAAAACATACACTTAGAAATCACGTAAATTATATGATTTTAATGCCTCAATTTTTTTTAAATTTAATTTTGGTATAAAAATTTATTTTTGTTATTTTTAGGTATTTTGGTTTTCAGATCAAGATTATGCTCTTTATTTTTTTCTTCATATTTTTGTAATGTTTAAGTTTTATTTCATATTATATTTTTCTTCATCTCTTATTTATGCTTTTTATTTCCTTTACTATACTTATGTTCTTATATTGTTTATTTATATTTATCTTCTTCACTATGTTTAGTTAAGTTTATTATGTCAACGTGAAAATATTTCACTAATGGTGTTAAGATAAGTATAATATAAACTCAATATGAACTTTAATGTTTATATCCTAAACAACTTGCTATTAACATGTCTTATCTTTTTATCTTACTAATTCTTAATACATTGCTTGTTAAATGGTTAATCTAGATTTATGTTGTATAATACTAGGTACAACAAATGTTTGAGACTTTCATAACTAACTATATGGTATAACCTACAGCTGTGCTATGAAAAAAACTTGATTTGTTGTTAACATAAGTTAGTATCATGAATTCCTGATAATATTTAAAAGTTTGGTGTCACTTAAATAAGATAATTACTATAAGCATGTTAAAAATTTATAATGAGCTATTAATGACAAATCATCCGACTATAACCTTCTTTGTATGTGATTTCCAGTTAAGTAATAAAAAGAGTTTATATTACACTTATTTTTAATATCATTAGTGGATCCTCTAACTTTGACATTTGTTTTTATTATTGTTTAATCTTCACATTAACTTACATCTCAAAGTCCTCTTTAATTCACCACCACTACCACCACCACTATTATTATTATTATAATTATTATTTATAATTTATATGGTTAACTTCTTTATGATTCGATACTAGTCTTACCAGGTTATTTATTATATCAACACTCCTACACTTGGGAGAAGACATCAATCTTTTGGTTGTGTCACCAAATGATTGATACTTAAAAGCGTATTTTTATCAAGGTTTTATATCATCATTTTGTACTTGAAGTATCAATAACTCCTTAACTAAAGCATGTTTTATAATAATATATCTAATAAAATTAGATACCTTTAATTTATGGTAAATGTTCATTTTAAATGCAGGCCTATCACATAAATAAAAGGATTGATTGATAAATTTAAGAACTGAAATTGAAAGGACAAAGAGATGGCCAAACTTAGAAAAGAGATGTCGGTGCAATCCAAACCGGAACACTGTTCGGTAATTGGGCCATATCTGGAGCTACAGATCTCAGATTTAGGTCCAATTTATATGGATGGAAAGGTAAGACATAGGCCTACAACTTTCATATGGAGCCCAAGATCTAAAAAGGCCATTATCAAGTCCAAATAGTAGCAACAACAAAGAAGCCCGAATCTGTCTTCCAGCCCGAGCACTGTTCGGTATTTTGGCCATATCTGGAGTTCTAGAAGTCCAAATGAGCTGAAATTTTTACACAAGAAAGCTGAGACAATTGCCTACAACTTTCATGTTTACAACTGGCTCCAATTTTGACGTTATCAATGACGTTTTGGGCAGACAAGAGAAGATAAGGATTGTCACCAAGTCAAAAGTTGGTCACCCACTTATCAATTAGTCATCAAATCAATAGTTCCCAATTTTGGCCTATAAAAGGAGACATTTGCCATGCATTTAGGCATCTTGGTGTTCAGATCAAGATCATGCTCTTCCTTTCTCTCTTTGTATTTT
Source organism: Populus euphratica (assembly GCF_000495115.2). Classification (NCBI taxonomy): domain Eukaryota; kingdom Viridiplantae; phylum Streptophyta; class Magnoliopsida; order Malpighiales; family Salicaceae; genus Populus; species Populus euphratica. The sequence continues at coordinate 107,853 of NW_011500412.1, forward strand.
TTATGCTTTGTTTTCATTAATATTAAGTTTATGCCTTTCATTTCCTTTCCTTTACTTAGTTAACTTTTATGTTCTTATTTTGTTTATCTATTTTGCTTTCTTTCATTATGTCTAGCTAAGTTAATTATGTCAAGGTGAAAAGGTTACACTAATGGTGTAAGAATAAGTATAATGTAAACTTAATATGGACCTTAATGTTTGATACTAACATGTTTTATATTTGCTATCTTGTTCACTCTTTAATACTTTGCTTGTTAAATGACTAATCTTGATTTATGTTGTATAACACTTGGTACAACAAATGCTTGGCACTTTCATAGCCCATAATGTATGGTATAACCGACACCTGAGCTATGAAAGGAACTTGATTTGTTGTTAACATAAGTTATAATCATGAATGAGTTTTGCTGGGTTATTTATTACTTCGACCACTAATTGTCCAACTTTGCCTTCTTTTAAGGCATGTCTCCATGAACAAGCCCATGCTTTAAACAGTTTCCAAA
>NW_011500412.1:109693-109786 GCF_000495115.2 Populus euphratica
CTACTTTAAGTAAAAATGAGTTGGATGAATCTGAAGATTTGCAAATGATTTATTCCGAGGGAGAAATAACGGATGAAACAAGCACCGAAAATG
>NW_011500412.1:113557-123220 GCF_000495115.2 Populus euphratica
TTGTTGTTGTTGTTATTGTTGCTATTGTTGTTGTTTATAATTATTGTTTATAATTTGTACAATTAACCTCTCTGTGGTTCGACCCCGGTCTTGCTGAGTTATTTATTACTTCGACACTCTTGCACTTGGGAGAAAACATTAATCTTTTAGTCGTGTCACCAAACATTTCTTGAGATCATAATTACACCTTTAATCATCATGTAGACTAAGGTATTAGTAGTTATTAGAGGAAATGTTTTTTACAATATCTACCTCTTATGAAAAGTGGCACATGAATACGAGGAACTTTAAAAACATTTTCTTTTTTCTCCTTAATCATAGGTATGACATTGAGGAATGCCACACCTTGACAAAAGAGAGAAAGATCAATCATCGAAGGTTATCTCCATTAGTTCATAAAAAAAAAAAACTAAAGAAAGAAATGAAAGAAGTTTGCATGCTTGATGAGCTACCTAAGATCAGATAATCCCTGTATTATCTCATATATTGTATCTTTATCTTTTTATTTTTCAATAAAGAGCATTAGTTTCTCGCCATATCTCTAACCAATTTTAAAGGATTAGGAATCTTTCTCTAGGTCTTTATGATCACTTAGTTTTCCTTCCAATTTGTTTGACTTAATTAATCCTTTCTAACTTAGGAACCAAATTTGGCTAAAAATCCTTGCTTTTTATGAGAATAATATGTTGACTTGGACTCCTTGTTATCTATATAGAAGATAAGCCAATTTAGGGCTGATTTGGGGCCGAACATACTAGCCCTTTATGGAACTCGGATTGGGCTCTTCTTAGACTTGGATTTTAAAAATTAGAGGCTACCCATTATGATCCTTAAGCGTCCGTATGTCCATTTTGCTCCATATATGTTGAACTAGCCCATTTAATATATCTTTAAGTCTTTTTGCCCTAGCCCTTGTAATCGATCCACTTGGCACCTTCAATAGGTTAATAGTGTGTCTATGAGTGATGTTGGGCTGGTCCTCATTGTCGAGATGAAGATTCCAACTTTTTAGGGTAGAGACAACCTTGAAGAATATTTAAAATAGGAGAAGAAAGTAGAGTTGATTTTTTATTGTCACCATTACTTTGAGAAAAATAAGATAAAACTTGTTGTTATTAAGTTTACTGACTATGCTATTATTTGGTGGGATCAAATTATTTTAGGTAGGATAAGACATGGAGAAAGACCCGTAAAGATTTGGGATGAGATGAAAGAGGTTTATTCCTAGATATTATTATAGGGAATTATTTTAAAGATTGTAGAGTTTGACTTTATAGTTTAAGAGTGTGGAGGATTACCATAAAAAGATGAAAATTGTCATGATTAGAGATAATATTTTGAAAGATAGAGAAGCTATAATGACAAAATTTTTAAAGGGTTTGAATAAAGAGATAACTAGTTTGATTGAATTACATCATTATATTAAGCTACATGACACGACTAAAAGATTGATGTCTTCTTGCAAGTGCAGGAGTGTCGAAGTAATAAATAACCCGGCAAAACCGGGGTCGAACCACAAGGAGGTTAATTGTACAAATTATAAATAACAATAATACAACAACAATAACAAGAAATCAAGTTCCTTTCATAGCTCAGGTGTCGGTTATACCATACATTATGGGCTATGAAAGTGCCAAGCATTTGTTGTACCAAGTGTTATACAACATAAATCAAGATTAGTTATTTAACAAGCAAAGTATTAAAGAGTGAACAAGATAACAAATATAAAACATGTTAGTATCAAACATTAAAGTCCATATTAAGTTTACATTATACTTATTCTTACACCATTAGTGTAACCTTTTCACCTTGACATAATTAACTTAGCTAGACATAATGAAAGAAAGCAAAATAGATAAACAAAATAAGAACATAAAAGTTAACTAAGTAAAGGAAAGGAAATGAAAGGCATAAACTTAATATTAATGAAAACAAAGCATAAAAAATACAAAGAGAGAAAGGAAGAGCATGATCTTGATCTGGAAATCAAGATGCCTAAATGCATGGCAAATGCCTCCTTTTATAGGCCAAAAATGGGAACTATTGATTTGATGACTAATTGATAAGTGGGTGGCCAACTTTTGACTTGGTGATAATCCTTATCTTCTCTTGTCTGCCCAAAACGTCATTGATAACGTCAAAACTGGAGCCAGTTGCAAACATGAAAGTTGTAGGCAATTGTCTCAGCTTTCTTGTGTAAAAACTTCAGCTCATTTGGACTTCTAGAACTCCAGATATGGCCAAAATACCGAACAGTGCTCGGGCTGGAAGACAGATTCGGGCTTCTTTGTTGTTGCTACAATTTGGACTTGATAATGGCCTTTTTAGATCTTGGGCTCCATATGAAAGTTGTAGGCCTATGTCTTACCTTTCCATCCATATAAATTTGACCTAAATCTGAGATATATAGCTCCAGATATGACCCATTTACCGAACAGTGTTCCGGTTTGGATTGCACCGACATCTCTTTTCTAAGTTTGGCCATCTCTTTATCCTTGCAATTTAAGTTCTTCAAGTCATCAATCAATCCTTTCATTTATGTGATAGGCCTGCATTAAAAATAGACATTTACCACAATTTATAGGTATCTTATATTATTAGATACATTCTTATAAAACATATTTTAGTTAAGGAGTTATTGATACTTCAAGTGCAAAATGATGATATAAAACCATGATAAAAATGCACTTTTAAGTACTAATCACTACAAGATATAGTTCATATGGCTACTACGGTAGAGAAATTGAAGAGAAATATCAGTAAACGCCAATGAGATAATTCAAGTTTTTTTATAGATTGAAGAATGAATTATAAAAGAGAGGAGGGCTACCCCATTAAAGTTGAATATCATAGAAAGCAAAGCGAAGCCATCTAAAGCTATAAAGAAGGATTCAACCACTATTGTCCAAGGTAAACCCAAAACTAAAACAAATCATAACTATGATATTAAGTGTTTAGGTAATGAAAATATAGCTTTATAATATCTAAATAAAAAGGTTATGATTATGAGAGAGCATAAAGAGATTGAATGTGAAAACAAAAAATATAAGGATGATAAATCACCACTTAAGGATTACAGTGATGTTGAGTATTCAATTGATGGAGAAACTTTAGTGATTAAAAGATCACTTGATGTTCTAATTAAGAATGATGATGTAGAGCAATAAAGGGAGAATATCTTTTTATACTAAATGCCACATAATTAATAAGGTATGTAATATGATAATTAATAGTGTGAGTTGTGCTCATATTGTTAGTGTTATATTTGTTAGAAAATTGAATCTGAATACTATGAAGTATGAAAGGTCTTATAGACTTCAATGCTTGAATGCATGTGATGAAGTAAGAGTTAATAAACAAGTTTTGATTTTTTTTGTTGTTAGAAAGTATAAGAGTGAGGTTTTGTATGATGTGGTTCTTATATATGCTACCAATCTATTGTTGGGGTATTCTTAGCAATTTGATTAGAAAGCCAACCATGATTGGTTGTAAAATAGATGTTCTCTTTAAAAGTATGAAAAGACTTTCACACTTGTACCATTATTAGAAAATATGAGAGAGAAAATGACAAGTGAAAAAAGAAGAAAGTGAGGAAAAAAAAAGAAATAAGTTAGTTTTATGCAAAAGAAAATAATATTAAGAATGCTTAGTTTTATGACATACTTGTAATTTTACTTTTGTATATGAAGGCATATTTTAACATTAATAAACTTGATTATTGTATTCCTAGTGTTTGAGATTCTTTGTTGTAGGATTATGAGAACTTGTTGTCTATAGATGGTGTTTCTATTATTGATTTGAGGACAAATTCTTTTGAGAAAAGAAAGGATGATGCAAATCAATAAGCATCATCAAATGATACGTTACAGGTACCAATTGGGCTTATTACAATTTCTAAAACTAAAAGGATCTAAGAGGAATTGATTGAGCTGATTCTAGATATTTAAGTTGACAAGTTGCAAATCTACCAAGCTACACCTTTATGTACTATTTGGGCAATATCTAGAGCTACAAGTATAATTTTTGCTATAATTATAATTAGGGTGGAAATTAAACATTTCAAGTTTTTCATCCATATATAGTAGGCCTAGTAATTCATCCAAACGAGAGAGAACGATGTGTTTGAAGACAAGTCATAAGTTGTTATACAGGTTTTGCTATTTGTTTCCTTATAATTTATGGACTATTTATTTAGCAAGGATTTCTTTTTTACAAGGAAATCATAGGTGGAAGAAATTGAGATTATTTTCAAGAACTCGATGATGATTACAACCGTAAAAAGATTTCTCAGTCACAAACTTAAGCCAAAATTCAAAGAAAACTTATGTTCGATGTTGTGAATGAAATATTAGTCAACAAATTACCATAAAAAAAATTCTTCCAAACAGCGGCTACATAAAACATGTTGACCGAAAAAAACAAAGTGGTGCTTTCCTTATCATTTCAAAGAAATCAGAAGTGATTTTTTAGCTTATTTTTTCTAATACACAGTTTTATTTTCAATCTGATAGCAGGATCAGGCTGAAAATTTATCAAAAGATTTAAGATGTCTTGTTTTATATTGGGTTAAAAGTTCAAGTAAATAGAATGTCAGAAAGGCTTTGTGACAAGGTCTAAAAGTTACTGTGCAGGAATTATATTAATTTTCTAGTTGATTTAGGATTATTTTTTCTATTTTATATAGAACTCTTTTATTATTTTTTTCCAGACTTGTTTACACTATTTTTATTTATTATAAATGGGTTATTTAGCTTATATTTAGATTTTTTTAATTAATTTTGATTGTAGAATAATCTATCATGTGTAAGAGAGAAAATTCTCTTAATTTGGTTTTGCATTCAACTACTTTGATTTACTGAAGAATTAACTAGGTTTCATAGAGTCTTCTATACTTCTCGTTCATACTCTTTATAGGTGTTGGATAAGGGTGTTTTTATATGTTTAATGTTTTAGTACAAATTATCATTGTGTCAAACTCAATTACAAACTTAAATTTGATTTTTTTGAAAATTATCAATTTAATTGTGAATTTTTTAATCTTTATATTCATAAAATTCTCATCACAAAGGGAAAAATATATTTGGTGAACCTTTATTTTGGTTGTGATGCAATCTCATCAAGATTTATGATAAAAAAAAAATACTTTGTATGGAGGAAATAATTACCTAGAATTATTCCTAAGGAAATGTTTTTAGCCATGACAAAAGGTACTGGGATACGAATTCCTTTTTTTTTTTTTAATAAATGGTAGCATAAGAGAGTTTATATTGAGTTATTAAAGTCTGTTTATTAGCAATACTAAAAGGGTTTTGTGAGATGTTTAGATGATATTAATCCTTTAACTATGCAATTAAATCAGCTATTACATCAACTAAACCTTCAGTAGTTAATCCTCTTTTTTTTTTATAATGACAGTGTGATTTGAGTATATCATTTCTAAGTGATAACTTTGTCAATGATATTAATCCAATGCATGCTATTCATTTTCTAAATTAAAGATTTTTATGACATATTATAAATTAGAAATATATTCTTATAGGAGGTTTTGATTAGAGGATTTATTCTAGTAATTAAATTTTAAATAAGCAATATGTTGTTTATAGTCTTTGATTTTTTATTTTTTTATTTCAAAATTGAGATATGCAACTGTGGGTTCTTTGACAATAGGATTTCTTTTATGCCCTATTAAGGAATTTTTACAGAGAATAGGTTTTTCTGTCCATTTCTCTAGTTAATGAAGTAGAACTCCTATTAGAGTTGTGACTTAGATTATGGCATTAAGACAATTCCAAGAAGATCTTGTTTTTTCTAACATGAGACCTTTTTTTTGTGAGCACATTCATACTCATCCAAGAAAGGATTTTAGTCATACAATTTTCATATTTTTGCAGCCTTATGATCCAGAAGATATAGAAGAAAATCTATAAAATATGCTTATTATGTTTTTTTTTGCTCTTCAAGGTGTCATTTAAGCTTGATATCATTACAGAGAGTTTATCCTTCCTTTAACCACCTTTGTTGCAAGTTCACTATGAGCATGGAATAATTCTTGTGAACTAATCCTTCAGTCTATTTTGTTGGGTTTTATCAACAAAGAGTGTAGAAGGTCCTAGTATGAAGTTTTCTTTCCAATAATCATTTTAATCTTTTATTATTAGAACTTTGGATAAGAAGACATCTTTATACCTTTTGAAATGGGACAAAGTTGGACAACATAATTTAATCAATCGACTGATACTAGTGAAATTGATGATGTTAGTCAACAAATTACCACTGGAGAAGACACAGTGAAAAGCATTCAGATTGATCATATTTACAAACTTGAAATCATTTGCACACATGGTTGCATGCAATGTGACCCCTACATGCAAGTATATATAAGAACTCAATAATGATCGGAATAGTAAAACAAATTTCCCAATCAGAAACTCAAGGAAAACTTATGTTTGATGTTGTGAATGAAATATTAGTCAACAAATTACCACTGGAAACTTCTTTCAAACAGTGGCTATGGTGAAAAATGATGGCCGGGAAGAAACAAAGTGGGCAGCAGCTATTGGGAGAATTATGCCCAGAGATATATGCTACAAGGTACGCTTTGCCTTCTTGAAGATAAAGACGATAATTCAAGAAGCATCCGATGTGAAGATATGATGCATCAGAGAGATCAGTGGACCACTTGCCAATATGAAACTCAAGGAATGCAGAGTGTTTGATCTTTAAAGACTTGTAACTGAGGTGATAACCAATGAATGAGATGATTGGCTGATAGAGAAGGTTAGCTGGGCATCATATATATATATATATATATATCTCAACATCATATTTTTGGTCAGTCCATCCCATTAACGTTCTAATTTTAGGCAAAATCAAAATAGTTCATCAAGAATAAATTAGCTTTATGGTAACATATAAATCTTTAGAAGAAGCTTAAATATGAATTACAGTGTGTGTATGCAAGTATCCTTAACCTTACGAGTGTTCCGTCCAGCTATGCTTTTATGATTACTTTCCAAGGGAAATCAGGACACCAAAAAACATCGCAAACATGGCGATGCTAAAATTAAGCTGCTCATACATGTTGTTCAACTAACATATGCTGGCAAAGCAGATAATTTTAAAACACACATGAGTCCTAATATTTGCCTAACTTTAGGATTCTAAGAAGGCTAGTCATTATTAAACAAGCACATATCCTAAATAATAGAAATGTTTATGCTATAGTTCACTTTAATTTAACTTAAAAAGCAAAACTCCTTGCCATCTTTGCTTTAAATTTAGCATGCACATCCTAAAGAACTTTGCCCAGAGAAAGATAATTGAAATAGTTGCAAACAAATGCTTTTTTTTTGTTCTTTTTTTAGGGGGGGAGGGGGTGGGGGACAAATTGCAAAACAAATCCTCAACTGGAAATTTTGGAAATTAAAACGTATCAATAATAGCAAGATAAAAAAAAAAAAACTAGCAGAAATGACATAGCAGGAATGACAGCACAATGATAACATTCTCAAGTTGGTTTGATTGCTCAAGTTATTCATCAAAATGACATGATTTCCTGCGTCATTGCAAGGATTCCAAAGACGTTTTATTACATCTTAGATTTTCAGTCTGACAATCTTGCAACACTGAATCATAGCAGACAATTCCTGAATAAAAATCCATTATTCAGAAAGAATGCAAAAAAAAACTAAAATGAGTGATTGAAATTTGTAAGATAATATCAATACATGTTAGTTTTGAATTCCTAAAATAGTTTATTCTTCCTAGCAATTAGCTCATTAATTTTATAGAAGATAAACCTTTTTAGCTACCTTGACAACTCCACTTTAATAAGGAGAATAAAAAAGGAAAAAAAATATACATATAATCATATAGCTTTAGAGGGAGGGAGAGAATCCCAACATAATTCAAATAAATACTAGTCTAGCACAACAGACATCTCCACTGAGGGGAAACAACTTGCAACTACTACTGATCATAATCATAATAAAACACAAGAAGAGAAAAATAACAAGTCAAGCAATTAGGTATTAGTGAAAGCAGTAATGACCATTAAACAACCTCCAGTAAAATAGCTGAGCAGAACCAACGAGCTCAAAAGATAATGATATTAATGTTTCAACTTCCAATCCAAAAGTCATGGAATACAACACCAATCTAATAATATTGTATAACAAAATTAGAAAAACTAAATAGTAGATGGGAAGACCATAACCTGCCTAAATTCCAAAAGAGAGCATATTGTTTATGTTTGTGTGTGTATATACGATAGATGAACACATGTTTACAAATTACAATCAACAACAACAAGGCAACAATAGAGAAATAGTGTAAAGAAGATCACACAAGTAAAACACATGAACTGAGAATCACCTAGAACAAGACAAGATTGACTTATCAGATAAAAAATTACCCAAAATGAAATGAAAAAACAAGACAGATAATATAGAATTCAATGCAATCCCCATATTACATCCCATAGCTAGAAAGGCTTGACCTTACCTCCAGATTGCTAAAAGGGAAACATTCTTGAGAAGTCTAAAAGGAAGACATCATCAAGCAAAGGAAAGAAACGTTCATACACGAGAATTGGAAAGTCATATGTTCCAAGAAAGTTGTTAAGAAACAAAAACTTGGTAAACATTTTGTTGATGTTGTTCTGCCTCCATGATCCTTGTGAGACAGAAGACTCTCCTGAAAACACTATATAGAACAAAAAAAAAACTGTATCATCATGACCAACTTTTTGTGTTATAAGATCAAAAGAATTTTATGCCAGGGAATAAGCTCGTAGGTGAGGATAGAATAATCAATAAAGAAAGAAGTTCATTCATTAATTTATCTCTGGCCCCACAGTGATTAGTATTTAAAAATATATTTTTATCAAGGTTTTATATCATTATTTTGCACTTGAAGTATCAATAACTCTTTAACTAAACATGTTTTATAATAACATATCTAATAATATAATGTATCTTTAATTTGTGGTAAATATTCATTTTAAATGCTGGCTTATCACATAAATAAAAGGATTGATTGATGAGTTTAAGTTTTGAAATTGAAAGGAAAAAGAGATGGCCAAACTTAGAAAATAGATGCTCGTGCATTCCAAACCGGAACACTGTTCAGTAATTGGGTCATATATGGAGTTGTAGATCTTGGATTTAGGTCTACTTTATATGAATGGAAAGGTAAGACATAGACCTACAACTTTCATTGGAGGCCTAGTTTAAAAAGGCTGTTTTCAAGTCCAAATTGTAGCAACAATGAAAAAGTCTGAATCTGTCTTGCAACCCAGACACTATTCATTGTTCAACCCATATCTTGAATTCTAAAAGTCAAAACGACCTTAATTGTTTTTCCTGGAAAGGTGAGAAAATTTCCTAAAACTTTTAGAGTACAAGTGGTTCTAATTCTAACGTTATCTATTATGTGTTATTGAGACAAACGAGGATAAAGATTGTCACCAAGTCAAGAGTTGACCACCGACTCATCAATTAGTCATCAAATCAATTGTTCCTAATTTTGGCCTATAAAAGAAATTATGTGCCATGCATTTAGGCATCTTGGTTTCCAGATCAAGATCATGATCTTGCTTTCTCTCTTTGTATTGCTTAAGTTTTGCTTTCATTAATATCAAGTTTATGCCTTTCATTTCCTTTC
>NW_011500412.1:123512-128004 GCF_000495115.2 Populus euphratica
TGTTGTTTTATAATTGTTGTTTATAATTTGTACAATTAACCTCCCTGTGGTTCGACCCCGGTCTTGCCGGGTTATTTATTACTTCGACACTCCTGCACTTGAGAGAAGATATCAATCTTTTGGTAGCATTAAGTTTTTGGAGTCGTTGCTGGGAAGTTAAATTCTTGTACAAATTATAGTATTTATTTTATTTTCTCTTTTTACTTTTCTTGTATCTAACTTTGTTTGTTTTGTTTTGTTTCTTTTTCTTTCTTTCTTTTCTTTCTTTTATTCTCTTCCTACACGTACATGAGAGTTTGATCACGTACATTAAGTGATAAACTTTGTAGGGTATTCTCATTATTTTTAAAAAATATGGTCAAAAAAGATAACCAGTCGCTTCATAATAAGAATAACCGTTTTAGAACTTTAGAGATCATATGAATCCCACAAGAACAAGTGTATCTTCATGCATAGTTTTCCCTACTGATGCATCTCATTTCAATTTTGAGTTATGCATTGTTCAACTTTTACCTTCTTTTCATGACTTAGATTTAGACAATCCATACTTACATTTAAAGGAATTTAAGGAGGTCTGTAACACCTATAATAACTCAAATTGTAGCATGAACATGTATAATGACTCAAATTGTAGCATGAACACCATCAGATTAAAGCTTTTTCCCTTAAAAGATAAAGCTAAAACATGGCTACAAAATTTAAGACTAGGTTCTATTCATGCTTGGGATGAAATGCAACAATAATTTTTAAAGAAGTTTTTTCCTTCTTACAGAACAAATTCTTTTAAAAGAAAAATCACCACTTTCACTCAAAAACCCGGAGAAACATTTTACCAATGTTGGGATAGGTATTGAGACTTGCTTAATACTTCCCCTCATCATGGTTTTGAAATATGAAGATTGATTTCATATTTTTATGAAGGGTTAACATCTAGAGATAGGCAAATGGTTAAATTGATGTGCAATAGAACTTTTAAAGATAAAGACCCTGATGAAGCAATGAAGTACTTAAACTTGTTAGCTGAAAATGCTCAAAATTAGGACATCGCAGATACTTATAAGACACCGAGTAAAACTCAACCTCATACATCTAGTAGACGTATGTACAATCTTAGGGAATATCATGACCTTCAAGCCAAGTTTGCATATTTAGCTAGAAAAGTCGAGGCACTAGAATTGAAAAAGAGTGGTCAATTAAAATATGTTCAAGACATTGTGTGTCAAGTCTGTGAAACCAATAAACATTCAACCGATGATTGTTCAACTTTGCCTTATTTTAAAGAATGTCTCCATGAACAACCCCATGTTTTAAACAGTTTCTAAATGCCCAACCATAACCCATACTCGCAAACATATAACACTAGTTGGAGAAATCACCTAAATTTCAATTGGAAGAGTGATAATAACAATGCATAAACTTCATAACCAGCATTTTAAGCACACCATAATTTTTAAAATACTCATGGATATGCACCCCCTTATGCTCCACCTTCTAGAAAAAACTCTTGGACACACAACCTGTTGAAGCATGTAATTCATTTCTTACTATTTTAGGATATCAGTTTCTTGCAACTTCTAACGCGTTGATTAATTATAGGAATGGACTAATGAAGTTACCATTTGGAAACATGACATTGGAGATGAATATTTTTAATATTTGCAAGCAACCTGGAGATGATAATGATTTACAAGAAGTAGATCATATTGACGAATTAGTTAATTTCAAACCACTTCCAGTGAAATTGAGATTGATGAATCTAATGATTTGCAAATAGTTTATTTTCAGGAAAAATCAAAGCCAAATAATTGGAGACCATAAATTGAGAAAATGCCACCACGATCAATTAAATCCATACCTTCAAGTGTTCAACCACCCAAACATGATTTAAAGTCGTTACCATTCAATCTCAAATATTCATTTTTGGGAGAAAATGAAAATTTTTTAGTAATAATCTCTTCCAAACTTAATGCATATAAAAAAGGTAAGTTATTGCAAACTCTGAAAATGCACAAAAATACATTAAGATGGACCATAGCTGACATAAAAGGAATTAGTTCTTTGATTTACGCACACAGAATTTATTTGAAGGAAAATGTTAAACCCTCTAGAGAAATGCAATGAAGGCTTAATCCTAATATGAAAAAGGTAATGAAAAATGAAGTCATTAAGCTTTTAGATAATGGAATCATTTATTCTATTTCTGATAGCAAATGGGCAAGTCCTACCCAAGTTGTACCCAAGAAGTCTGCAGTCACTGTGATAACAAATAAGAACGAATTAATTCTCACTAGGATTATTACTAGTTGGCGCATGTGCATTGACTATAGGAAACTTAATTCAATGACTAGAAAAGATCATTTTCCTTTACCTTTCATGGATCAAATCCTAGAAAGAGTTGCAGGTCATGAATTTTATTGTTTCCTAGATGGCTATTTAGGTTATAACCAAATTGAAATTGCATTGAAAGATCAAGAGAAGACTACTTTCACATGTCCATTTGGTACTTTTGTATATCGAATGATGCCTTTTGGATTATATAATGCATCAGCCACGTTTCAAAGATGCATGCTCAATATATTGAGTGATATGGTTGAACATTTTCTTGAGATTTTTATGGATGATTTTTCTGTTTTTAGTGTACATTTGATGATTATTTGACTAACTTAGAAAAGGTTTTGAGCAAGTGTGAAGTGAAGAATCTTGTACTAAATTAGGAAAAATGTCCCTTTATGGTAACAAACGGCATTGTACTTGGTTACATTGTATCATCAAAAGAAATTGAGGTTGACAAATCAAAAATCAAGTTAATTACTAACTTGCCAACACCAAAATCTATTAAAGATGTTAGATCATTCTTAGGACATGCTGGTTTTTATATAAGGTTCATCAAAGATTTTAATGTAATATATAAGCCATTAAGTAATCTTCTAATAGAGGATAATATTTTTTAATGGACTGAACATTGTGAAGAAGCCTTTGTTAAACTTAAAAACCTGCTTACATCTGCTCCTGTTATTCAACCATAAGAAAGGTACCCAAAATATTGTCGCAGATCATTTGTTAAGATTCAAAAACTGACATCACAATCGATGACTACTTTCCTGATGAATCTTTACTTTCTGTCTTTACAATGCCTTTGTTTGCTAATATTGTTAATTTTCTTATTTCAAAACAATTGCTAGCTCATTGGAGTACCTAAGATAAAAGAAAGTTCTTGAATGAAGTGAATAACTTTTATTGGGATAACCCTTATTTATTCAAATATTATCCTAATCAAATATTTTGAAGATGCATTCCTAACAATAAGGTAAGTAATGTCATTAAATTTTATCATTCTGAGGCATATGGGGGTCATTTCTCATCAAGAAAGACAAATTCAAAAATCTTAAAAAGTGGATTTTACTGGCCCACCATGTTCAAGGACTCATATTCATTCTACAAAACTTGTGAGAATTGTCAAAAGTTAGGATCTATTTCAAAACGTCACATGATGCCTTTAAATTTTATTCTTATCATTGAGAACTTTGACTGCTGGGGTATAGATTTCATAGGTCCATTCTTTCTATTATTTGGTTTCTTGTACATATTAGTTGCAGTGGATTATGTTCCAAAATGGATAGATGCAATTCCAAGTCGAAACAATGATAAAAAAAAATAGTGATGAAGTTTTTGAAAGAAAATATTTTGAATTGATTTGGAATCTCTCGAGCGATGATAAGTGATGGTGGAACACATTTCTGCAACAAGCCATTTGAGTCTTTAATGAAGAAATATGGAATCACACACAAAGTTGCCACCCCTTATCACCCTCAAACAAGTGGACAAGTAGAGCTTGCTAATAGGGAGATCAAACATATTTTGGAGAAAACAGTGAACCCTAATAGGAAAGACTGGTCTTTAAGACTTAATGATGCACTTTGGGCTTATCGAACTGCTTATAAAACATCATTAGGTATATCACCTTATAGACTAATCTATGGACAACCTTGTCACTTGCTTGTAGAACATGAACATAATGCTTATTGGGCTATTAAAGCTTTCAATTCAAATCTAGATGATGCTAGTTAACTGTAAAAATTACAAATGAATGAGCTTAAGGAAATAAGAAATGATGCATATGAAAATTCAAGAATTCATAAAGCAAGAATAAAAGAATTTCATGACAAGAAAATACATAGAAAAACCTTCAATGTTGGTCAAAAAGTCTTGCTTTATAATTCTCGACTGCATTTATTTCCTGGAAAATTAAGATCAAGATGGAGTGGTCCTTTTATTGTGAAACATGTGTATCCATATGGGGCCTATGACATCGAGAATCCAAAGAATGGCAATGTTTTCAAGGTAAATGGACATCGTTTGAAAGTTTACTTTGATAATTTTTCAGTTGAAAATAACTCGATTGAATTGGGTGATCCTGTATATAAAGATTGATTTTTTTCCTTATTTTTTTGTGTTTCTTTTTTAGTGATTTTTACTAATTTCTCTCACCCTA
>NW_011500412.1:128060-129979 GCF_000495115.2 Populus euphratica
AGTTTCCCACAATAACTGATATCTGTGTATATATTTGTGCAATTCTTTGAATCTCTCTTCCAATTCTCATTTGAAAATGGACACTAATCTTGAAAAATTGAAAAAGTATTTTCCCGCTCTGCTTCAGAATGCGATTACAAAAATTTACCGTGCTAGATGTGCAAGATTGAGGTTGTTAATAAATGTTGGAATTCATAAAGATATTCGATAATTGATTGAAGTAAAGGTATGATTATCAGGTGAGTTCTCTAATTTCTTCATTTCACACATGCCTAAAACAGGTAAAAGCACTTTTGCAAAGAAACTTCATGCAAAACAACTGAAAGTCCATCATCGATGTGCCAGATGGACTTATAATACACAATGTCATTTTTTAGGAATGATATCTATAAACCGTGAAGATAAAATACAATTCATTAAGGATGACTTGAATAAGGAGTCTTTAGATAATCTTCTTTTAACTATTAAGACACATCCTAATGGAGGCATCGTACAATTCATGATTTATGACCCTATTTTCATAAAGAACATGATCAACTTAGTCTTGAAAATCTGACTAAAAAGGACCATGTTTGCTAATTTTTAAGAAAACTGGATAGGAAGCCAATTCCTGACCCATAGAGGGCGTTTAAGTCGTTCTTAGATGTAAAACCGAAGGAAGATGTGCGCCACAATCACAACTACCTGTAAATACACATGTTTTTTCAAAAATAAATAAATAAAGAGAGATAAAGTGTGTGAGACTCCAGTTAACTTATATATAAGTGGTATGATTGTCCTTTTAATTTCTCATTTATACAATTCTCTCTTCCTTCCTTTCATTTCTACTCAACCTATACATTCAACAAATATAGAAGTGTGTAAAAATAGCAAATTCCTTATCATCACATAAGAAATATTTATGTTTTTGGTGGATCTAGTCTTTGAAAAGAAAAGAAGTTTTTAAAATTAGCAAATCATCTTGGTCAAGTATTAGCTGAGAGAAGGATTTATTTAGTGTATGAGGGAGACAGTCTTAGGTTAATGGGAGGTGTGTCAATTGTTGCAGTTTTAGGAGGTAGTCAAGTTTTGGGGGTCATCCCTAAAGCTTTAGCACAAGGGGACATCATTAGAAAAATAATTGGAGAGGAATTACAGGTCTCCACAATCCTGCTCGAATGAATGCAATGTTTAACCATATCGATATCTTTATTGCCTTACTAGGTAGTCTAGGCACATTGGAAGTAATCTTTCATATTTTCTCTTGGGCCCAACTGCACATTCACCATAGACCCATAGGTCTGTTAAATGTTAATAGTTATTATGATAAGTTGTTGTCATTTTTTTATCATGCTGTGGAATAGGAATTTCTAAAATCTTCAGCACGACAAATCATAATCTTTGCTGCTATTGCTGAATAATTGATTGACCAACTACAATATTTCATTTCTGTAATTGATCCCTTCATGTGTCTTATAAATTGATCATTTAATAAAAGCTGTAAAAAGCATAGATTGGATTTAAGTCTTCATTAGTAAATCTTTGTGTCTTTTGGTTTTATTATTGTGTTTTGTTATTTTTTTTATATTTGTTTAAGTGTGTTTTAGGTTTGTTAGTGTTCGTTATTTCAGGTGATGTCTTCTATACTCTATCTTTCTACCTTAGAACATTGAGGACAATATCTCATTTTAGTTAGAGGGAGAGAGTAGTAGTTGAAAAAAAAAAAAACTAACTGTGTTTTCTATTTCATAAAGCATATGCAAAAGTGTTGTTACTAGGATGACAGAGTAAATGAGCTCTTTTGTTAAGGTGACTCTTGAGACACATCTTAGTAACTATTCTTAACAAGGTCTATCATAATACTTCTTGAAATATTCAGGTTTACAAACTCTCGCTTTGTTCTCACTTAATTTTGCTCATATACTCATTTAACATGTATT
>NW_011500412.1:130044-130304 GCF_000495115.2 Populus euphratica
TTAGGTTGCATATTGGATTATTACATTATTTATGTTCTTTTGTTAAAGGTTACAACCAAGAGAAAAGGATTATATATAATTTGAAAAAAACAAAAACAAAAAAAAGAGCAAAAAAAAATAATGATAATAAAAATATAGATAAGTTTGATTTCATAGCCTTCCTAACCTAAACAATTAAGTCTGAATGGGTGTTTTAACACCTAATACCCTAAAGTCAACTGACTTGGGAGCTATTGGCCCAACGCTTGTTACATGGGTTA
>NW_011500412.1:130432-130623 GCF_000495115.2 Populus euphratica
CTGAAAGCTCATTACATGGGTTAAAGATACATTGTGTTTTAAGTTACATGTATATATTTTTTATATATAAAAAAAAAAGAACAAATCTCAACCCAAGGAAGTTAACCTTAAACATTAGAATAAAAATTTTGTTTTCTTCTAAGTAAAGCCCCATAACTATATGTTGATATATTGAGCACAAAAGAAAGGTT
>NW_011500412.1:135140-160681 GCF_000495115.2 Populus euphratica
TTAGGTCTACTTTATATGAATGGAAAGGTAAAACATAGACCTACAACTTTCATGTGAAGGTCTGGTTCTAAAAAGATCGTTTTCAAGTCCAAATTGTAACAACAACTAAGAAGTCTGAATCTATCATGTAGCTCAGACACTGTTCAATGTTCAGCCCATATCTTGAGTCCTAAAAGTCCAAATAATCTCAATTTTTTTTTGTCTGGAAAGCTAAGATAATTTTCTAGAACTTCCATGGTACAAGTGGTTTTAATTTTGACGTTATCAATTATGTGTTATTCAAACAAGAGATGATAAAAATTGTCACCAAGTCAAGAGTTGACCACTTACTCATCAATTAGTTATCAAATCAATAGTTTTTAATTTTGACCTATAAAAGAAGGCATTTGCCATACATTTAGGCATCTTAGTTTCCAAATCAAGATCATGATATTGCTTTCTCTCTTTGTATTGCTTAAGTTTTGCTTTCATTAATATTAAGTTTATGTCTTTCATTTTCTTTCTTTTACTTAGTTAACTTTTATCTTATTTATATTCTTATTTTGTTTATTTATGTTTCTTTCTTTCATTATATTATGTTAAGATAAAAAGGTTACACTAATGGTGTAAGAATAAGTATAATATAAACTTAACATGGACCTTAATGTTTGATACTAATATGTTTTGTATTTGTTTTTTTGTTCACTCTTTAATACTTTACTTGTTAAATGACTAATCTAGATTTATGTTGTATAACTCTTGGTACAATAAATACTTGGCACTTTCATAGCTCAACCATATGGTATAACCTACACTTGTGCTATGAAAGGAACTTGATTTGTTGTTAACATAAGTTATAATTATAAATGCCTGACAAGATTTACAAGTATTAGCATTAATCGAATAAGATAACTAATACAATCATGTTAACAATTTATAATTTGATTGAAACCTCCTTTGTGTGTGGTTTTCAATTAAATAATAAAAGTTTATACTATACTTGTTTGACATACTATTAGTGGATCTTCTAACCTTGATATTTGTTATTATCATTGTTTAATCCTTACGTTAATCTTTTATTTCAAAATTCTCATCAACTTCTTCTTCTACTATTACTATTACTATTACTACTACTACTAGTATTATTATTATTATTATTACTACTACTACTATTATTGTTGTTGTGTTGTTATTATTTATAATTATACAATTAACCTCTTTATGGTTCGACCCCGGTCTTGCCGGATTATTTATTACTTCAACACTCCTGCACTTGGAAGAAGACATTAATCTTTTAGTCGTGTTACACAACATCTAGTAAGTGCATGTTTTTGTATTTGGGATTTTAACATAACACATAGCAAACTTTTGAAAACAAAAGGGCACATGGCAAGTGACTATATGCCTGTTTGAGAGTATGGTTGTGGTTGCTTTTGAAAGTGTTTTTCATGCTGAAATGCATCAAAATGATGTGTTTTGATTTTTCAAAAATTATTTTTGAGATGAGAGCATTAAAATGATCCAAAATATATTAAAAATATTTTTTTTTGTAGAAACGTGGTGCAATCGTTCTCTACATGCCATAGAGCATCAACCATAGATTTATTTGTTCTTTTTTTCCTACAGCTATAGTCTAATAATACCATAAGATTAAAGCAGCAAATGTAATCAGAAAACAGATTCATTCTTTCCACACTGTCCATAGCATCTCACAAGGAACAGTAGCCTGTACAAAGCCTTTTTTTGAAGCTGTTTCAAGTCCAAATAGTTTTAACTCAGTATGTGATGCGATAGCAGGATGAATTATGATTCTGTTTCTTTACATTGATAGTTAAAGAGAATTATCAGATTATGAGGTGAAGATTATCAGGCTTGAGACCTACAAATCAAATTATGCCTGAAATTATTGACTTGAGGTTCCACAAAACACACCTCCAGTGTCTGGTAATGTCTCAAAATAGTGGAATTACTAGTGACTACATACACCTTCCATCCCAATCTCTACCTGATTTTCAGATGTCCCAAATGTTGGTTCCCTTTGTATTCTAAAATACATCCTGGTAACTTTACAATAATGCCCTCAATATGAGTGCATAAAACATTACTCTCAATAAAAGTAGAGAAAAAAAGACTACATGGTCGATATTGGAAATATATGGCCGCTTACAAATTATGCCACAAATGTGAATTGAGTTGCCAAAAGGACAGGAAACTAAGATAATGAATTTGATGATAAGATAAAGAATTTGATGATATGCTGGGTTTCAAAGGAAAATTGCCTTCCAAGTCAGTTAGTTCAATCATGTAGAATAACATGCATATCTGTTTTGTTTGTAAGATCAATTAAAGTGTTCTTGTGTTGAGAAAAAATTAAGCTCTGACCATAAATAGCAAAATCTAAGTATCAATCCAGTATAGAACAGAAACAGGAGACAGTATTTCCACTAAAAGAATCATTGACTAACAGCTGCATATGATGATAAATTAGCATTCACATACCTCCAAAACTTGCTAAAGTGAGAACAATTCTCTATTGTAGTTCGTAATTCTTGTTTTTTAGAGCCATGTGCTGATAACAACATGGCCACAATCTTAACTACTCTGGAACCTGATTCTGTTGCCAGTTTCCTAAACAAGTGTACAATTTCTAATTTACAACTGAGCCAGTTCACCAGGGTTATCCATCGATTGCTTTAGAATTGTCTCAGCTCTCCTTTTCTGATCATCATTCTCACTATCTTTCCCAGACCACATGTTGATCTTCTTGATAACCCTGTTCTGAAGGCTCAAATCTGGAGCTCCATCCAGGGAATTCCTTCCAATCCCAATCTTAAATTGCACAGCAGGTCTTTGATTGAAAAACACCTTCTTCTGTCCCTCCTCAGAATCACATAACCTACTCTTCATAGCTTCAATGGCAGGAGCAAATGTCGCCATCACTGACATATTGTTATCCATGGTACGGGTTTGCTCAACGGGATATCTCACAGCTGCTTCATCTGAAAGCTTAGCTGGAGGAACAACATGGGACACTTCCTTCACTCCGAATTGCAGAGGAGCAGCAAGAAACGGGTTACTCACAGTCCTTTGTGTTGCCTTAGCACTGTCACCAAATGCAACAGAGGAAGGTCCTTCGGAACCATTGCAATTAAACTGCTGTGGCAAATTCATGTAAGACACATCCATCTTCTGGCGCTGCCTTAAAGACTCAATACTATCTGCATTTAAATCAGCACGCCCTTCATTCCCTTCCAGCAGCTGAGCATAAGTCTGAGGATCAGGAAATGCAGGTAACCAAGCTGGAATGTGCTCCTCAGGAGGCTCCTCACCAATCTGGGAAAAACTTGGCGCAGGCTTCCTTTCTCTAGCAACTGGGAAAGGAGGAATAGAATAAGCAAATGGGATATCATCTGCATCACCAATATACTGAGCAATCTCCCTAACAATACCCGAACTTGCAAGACAATGGTCAACATCTGAAGCACCAGCAAACCCCTGTGGCAAACCCAACTCTTCCAATCCTTGTATAACATCAAAAACATTGCTCTCCGTCCTACCAGCTAAATTAGCACACAACTGAGCAGCCTTTCCTATATTCCGTATATACCAAGTAGTAACATCAGTAAACGTCTCAAGAGCAGAGTGCTGAAAGGACTGAAAACCCATACTCTCACACATTTGCGCTACAGCAATCTTCCCAATCGCTCGAGCAAATTCATCTCCACTTGCACGGGATTTTCTCTTACCATTATGCCCTACTTTTTCATGCAATCTTCCACTCTCCCCACCTCCATGGCTCATATTCAATACCTCATATCACTTAACATTACATATTAGCATTCAATAGCACCATTCACTCACCCATATATCATCCATCTCACTTCTTATTCCTCCTTTGGTCGCTGAAAAATAAATAAATAAATCACCTGAATTTCTCCAATTTGAAAAAAAAACATGCAAAATTAAAATAAGGAACTAATTACGTAAATAAAGAAGTAAATTTCAATCTTCTGTCATTTTCTTAGCAACAAACCAGAAAGAGATTGAAGCAAACCATAGAGAGAGAGATCTAAAGGAGATTATAGCAAATAAGAAGAAGCAGACGTATAAGAAATGATAAGTGAATGCTTACCGTTGAATTCTAGGGTTCGGAGCGAAACATACTAAAAGCATCGAAGAAGAAACGGAGTTAAATGAGACGACAAGCACAGAAATCGATCGATCACAAGTAGAAACCCTAGGCAGCGAGGAAGGATTGATCGGTATTGGATTAGAAGTTGGATTTAGGTTTTTGAATTTGGGAATCTGAAAACCCTTGTAAACCCTCTTTGAAGAGAGAATTTTTAGCTTCAAGTGTAGAGTAGTGGAGCACTGTAGTGCTGTGTTGTTTTGTTTTTTTAATATAAAAGTAAAAGGATGATTTTGTTTTATTTATTTTAATAACTAAAAAATAAAAAGAGAGAGCCAATTTCTTCTTGACAGGTGACAGCTATCCCCCCATCTTTGGACACCCTGTTATTAACTGGGCATAATTACATTGTTGGTATACCAACTTTTCAATATTTCTCAATCGAGTACATGGATTTTGTTTTTGTTCTAATCTATTAATTATTTCAAAACCTTCAATCACGTATTTTTGTCCACGATGACGTGTCGTTTTACCTATACTAAATGAAAATTACACTGTTATTACAGTAAGGTAATGTTTGGTATAATAGATAATATTTTAAAAAAATAATTAAATATTATTTTTTCATTTTAATTTATATTAAATATTAAAATTAATAATATTATAATAACTTTATATATAAAACTTATACTGACCTAACAGATTGACATCTTAACCAATTCAAGTTTAAAAAAATTAAAGAAGGGATTGATCATATCTGACATGGTAAAAAATATAGGTTAACCTATGACACTAGCAACTCAAGATATAATAAGGGTCAAAAGTTTGTTGTTTTTTTTTTTTGAATTTTTTGGTAAATTAGAGGTTTTTTAATTCTTAAAAAAAAAAATCAAATCAAGCTGACCCTCTTAGCTCGTGACTTAGCCTTTGTCTCAACCCTATCATTGAGTCGAGTTTAAAAATATAAAAGTAATCATTTTTATTTTTATTTTATTTCAAATCAACTTAGTTTGACTCTCTCTACCCGTGACCTTAGCTTGTCCTATAACTATTTTTATTGTTTATGTTACCTGAATCAACATGTAACCTAGGCCTTTTCTCAAGTTAACACGTGGATCATGTTTTAAAGCAATGATAATAATTACATATATTTTTTCATTAACTTGACCTAACCCAAGTTAATCCTTCTGACTAGTAACCCAAGGGTTTTCTAGGGTTAAATTCAATTTAAATTTTAAAATTATGATAATAATTTTTTTTATCATTACATTGACCTGGGAGGTCAATAGTCAACTCGACCTATGATCCAGACCTTATCCCCAGTCAGCTTTTAAGGCAGGTCATCACTCCTTAATCAAAATGATTGGTCTATAACAAGCACTTTAATTTATAAAAAATAAAATAAAGAATGGATTAATCAAGTTTGACCTAGAAAAAACCTAAGTTTACCCGTAATCTAGGCAAATTTATCAAAAACCCTTTGATTTTTTTTAGAATTTTTTTTTCTTGTTTTGATATTTTTTTAAAAAATTTGATTTTATATAAAGGAAAATATATAGTCATTTAATTAATAAATAATAATAGTTGTACTAAGAATTAGACAAGTTTATTCTATCTTTTTTAATGAAACAAATTTTTTTGTATTAAAATAGGTTTATACAGGATAAAAATTTATTTTTGTACAAGATAGATCAAACAACTTCATAAAATAATATTAATGTTCTCACAATCTATATACAACATACCAAACCAAACGGCTTTCATTTTTTCTCATTCAATTATCATAGATTTTATTATTATTTTCATTTTGATAAATCTACTTGTCTCAATAATTATTCCTTAAAAACTCAATGCTTTTTAAAAAATTTGCAATCACATGATATCAATATATTTGTATGAAATTGTAATCACTGTAATCGTAATATTACTGTATCTATTAATACGTTATCATAAAAATAATTCTTAATCTCTGATGACTTCCCATCAAAAGGAGAAATTAAAAGAAAAAAAATCAAGCACTTGAAAACTAATTCGGAGACATAATTTATCATAAACAAAAATTCATAAAAGAAGAAAAAGTAATCCTTCCGAAAGAGGGTTTTTCTAAGGATTTATTCTAATTTAAATACTAATATTTATTCAAATGAAATATTTTTTTAGAGGGAAATTCTTAAAAAACGCCAAAATGGAGAATTGTCAAATTCCTTAATTAGAAAGTACTTAATTAGTATGATACAAATTAAAAACTGATAAATCATAATTAAAAAAGAAGATAAATTAAAATTCATGTACTCAATTGCGAAAATGTAAAGTTAAGGAGAAATAACACATCATAATATTATAAAACAAAGCAATTGACATTAAACAAAAAATAAAATAAAATAAAGTTCTTATACTTGATTAACTAAAAAAGTGTAAAGTTGGTATACCGAAGTGTAATTATACCTAGTACCTTCTATTTCATAAAGTTGTATATAATTTATTCCTTATACCTTGATAAGCCAATCAATTAATTTCCACAGAGTTGAGATTAACGCCCCCCTAAAGCTAAATAATAGCCTCAAATGGGACTATCTTCTTCGGAGGCTCAACTTCGCTGGCTGCTTTCTGATTACCGTCACAGGTTGATTCTTTTAAGAAGTGTAAGAACATAATTTCCTATAAATATATTATTAGGATGCGTGGATGACAATTTCTGTCTATGAAAACTGATTTAATAATATCATTATCTTTGATACCTAGAAGAAGAAGAAGAAGAAGAAGAAGAAGAAGAGACTGCTGTGAGCATTCTTGAAACTTAAGAGAGTTTATTCAATGATATAAACAAAACTTGATTTAATCTTAATTTTTCTCTTCGAGATGATAGCTGAAGTTATTATGAGTTGATAGAAAGTATTCTCAAGATTGGAAGTGGAAAAACACTCTTCACGTTCTTGCTTTCATGGAGGATATGGTAAAAAAAAAGAAAAAAAAAGAAATAACTTCGTTGTGTGACAGCAGATCATGAACAGTGATCTATAATTTAGCTTTAAGAGTTAATTTTGACTGAATTTCCATGTCTTCATCTCCGATTATTACAGAACTAAGGTTGGAGTCTTCATGTCCGAATTTATTCAGCTTTATTTTGCATGGTTGGTGTTCGCATTTTGCAGTGCTAAGGGGAGAGAAATTAGAGGGTGGATCTCTGCTCGCCGGTTGTGTTTGAGTGGGCTAGACTGCCCGTGAAAGCTTGGATTTGGTTCTTGGGCCCCACTTCTCCTGACAAACTCCCAAATTTCGTTGTCACAGCAATTAATTTTCTGTCATGGTAAGGGTTGGAGGCCAGCAGTTGAGAGGGAACAGGAGTTCCTCAGGAAGAAAACAGTCAAATCTCTTCTTCTTCTTTTTTAAATATTTTTAAAAGAATTTATTTTTTTTATTTTTTGTTATCTAAATTATTATTTTTTGTTTTTTTAAATTATTTTGATGCATTGATATCAAAAATAATTTTTTAAAAAAATAATTTTTTTTTAATTTATTTTCTAGTGAAATTTTTTAAAAAATAATCATTACAATACTTTCAAATACCCCTTTAATATCATAAATAGCTAATATTGTATTGGTGGCTTATACTATGAAACTGGCCAGACCATATTTTTTTTAGCATAAAAAAGATTTTGAGATAACACTAATATTTTAAAAAAAATTAAAAAAAAATCAGAAACTCAGGTTATTAACTCAACTTGATTCTTTAATGATATCATTAACAAAAAGCTACAAGCGAACTCAAAAATTATACAATAATCAATTTCATGTAAAGATATCCTTTTAATATCTTTAAAATGTGTCATATTATTTGATTTGATAACAAATTAAAAATTAAATATAGATATGATAATATCATAGAAAATAAAATAAAAAATTCAAAGCTCAATTTCCAATAAATCAAAACTGAGGGACAAAATTAAAAAAATATTATATTAAAAAAGAACAAAAAAATCCACTAGAGTCCACCCAAGTTAACCTTTCAAATATACAACTTAGTCATGAGATTGAAATAACCTCATAATAAAAAAATTAAATAAAATAATGAAGCTCAAATTTCAAATAACTTAATATTGAAGAGCAAAATTTTTTTTTAAAAAAATAAATCTACAAAAGAGAAACGAAAAAAAAATACTCGAGTCAACTAGGATTAACATGCTAAGCCCATGACCTTGGACATGAGATTAAAATAACCTCATATAAAAAAAACAAAAAAAAAAACATGAAACTCAATCTCCAACCATCGAGTGTTGAAGAATAAAATTAAAAAAACCTTAAAACAGACCAAAATCAACCTGAGCTAATCTTTGAAACTTATGACCCAATTAAGTTACGAGGCTAGGGCTAACCTCACAAAAAATGAACCCAAAAAAATTCAATAAAAAATAATTTTAAAAATAACATGACGCTTTTAATTTTGGCAAACCAGTTGATTCTTAAGGAGATGAGATAGAAAAGAGAGGAGAAGAAAAAAAAAAAAGCAGTTAGAACCTAACTGCTACATGTCCATTGACACGTTTCTAATCAACATCGCTGCTGAAGCAACAAAAATAGTAAATTTAATTTTTTTTTAAGATTCCCAAGAATTTTATTAGACAATCTAGGGTTATTTAGGATTTTATTGAAGATTATCTAAAGATTATGTTTTATTTATGAGGTTGAATTAATTTTCTTAAGACTAGATTGTTGCAAACCAAAAACCATCCAAGTATACAACCTTTGATAGTAATCTGCTTGAATCACGAGTGAAAAATCTCCTAAAACCTTTTAAGAGAGAATAATTGTTATACCTTAGTGATAGCTCTAATTTTTCTTTATTCTGTCTATTAATACAGGTAGACTGTATATAATATGTTTTGTATCATAATTTATAAAAAATATAAGACATAACATTCTATTTGTAAGAAAAACTTAATAATTCTATAAATGACAAAATATTACTTTGTTTTCTAAATAATATCACACATATTATTTCAATATAATTTTTAAAAAATCCTCAATAAAATTTTTGCTTGATTTTTATATATTTAGAATTGTAATTCCTTGTATTAAATATATTTAGTCCTTAGTATCACACATGCATGATTGATTATGTTAATTTAGATGAAAAAAGAATTTATAAAAAATATAAAAGAAACTCAATATTTTATAACAACTAGATTAACTAAAAATATATTAAGAACTCACCCTGTTATATAATATGAGATTGAGTCATTTCTTTGGTTGGTTCGCTAACTTGTGGCCATGCTTTTCCCTTTCCCTTGAGTTTGCATATTTCGTCTTTCAGGGTTAATTGTTCTTTGTTTTTTTCTTTTTTATTTTAAATTGCAAATTTCATTGTTCTATTTCAGAGTTTTTTAATTTGAGACTTTCTATATATATATATATATATATATAAAATTGTGATGATTCGATGTACAAATGATCAACACACAACACTCATTTAAAAGAATAAGAATAAATCATTTTTATTTATTTACAGGAGACGGGGTGATCTTGTTAACAGATCATAGCCAGCGAGCAGATTAGCGGTGTGGCTGACGACAAAAGAGATAGAATACAGGCCAGCAAAAAGAAAAGTAAATACGAAGACGAATAATTAAGAACATAAACAAGAATATTCATACTTAGTATTTCAGCAAAACCGTCAACAGAAAATCTTCTTCAGACACTAATTTACTGGGAGCATGGCCGATAATACATACGACTACTGTTCACATTACTGATAAACCAGAAACTAATGAGGATTTAATCATAATTTCTTTGTCGTGAAGATAACACTTGGATCTAAATCCGATGCGTTCTAATTCCCACTAATCTGTTTTAGAGTGGCAAGGAACATGCTTAGCAGAGACCTGGTGCTGTCAAGATAAATACCTAACTCATAGCTAGGGCAAGAGGTAACTAAGCAATGGAATTCAAGAACTCCAGATACAGGACAGGTATATATCACCCCATAATACCGTATATAATACTCGATCTTCCCATGCTTAAGAGGGTAAAATGAAAAAAGAGAGAAAAGTAGCAATCCAGAAACCTTTTCCTTTAGAGGCAGAAAGAAATTAAGCTATAGAGTTCCAAAAATCATTCTACAGCATTGGTTTCTGCACCTCTTTGGTTATAATCAGCATCTGAATGATCACCAAATAAATTAATAGCCCGTGATGATTACTTGTCTCCACAAAATCTTCATTGAAATCGCAATATTCTTTCCATGGTACGCACGTGAAATTAAGCTCTTGTTTGTCATGGATTCTTCTCAAATAACATAATTTCACCATAGACTACAATGATTTAATTTCGATTTTTAACATGAGAGATCCCTTAGTCTTTTTTTCTTCATTTCTTCTTTTCCCTTCTTCCCAGAATCTCATTATTAAATTCTAGCCATGCGCAATTTACAGTACGAAAGTAAAATTCTTGTCTGCATTCCATAAGTAAATGACCAAAAACAAATTAAAATTGTCTTAACTACCGAATTATAACAGAATATGAACACTATATTATATATATTCATTCATTATAACAGAATACACCAATTAATTACTCTCTAGATAAGAAAACATTCATTAATCTTAATTTGCCGGCTGCAACAGAAAGCTATTTTCGGCATAGGGTCAACCACAGCTAGATTTTATCTGCTTAATTAGAAACAATATGGTGTTTTTGGGAGACGTTGATAACTAACTATATATTATACTACCCTTTCCTATAGAGTTAGATTGGCTATATAATGCCTTTTCTCTAAAATCTCTTCTCCGTCATCACATAGGAAAAAAACTGGTGTGTATAGATATAAAACTGTAGCTAGATTTTGTTTGGGATTGTGGTGTGAGTTCTTGCATGCCCCGATTCTCATCTACATACAGTTTCTCAAGCTCCCTTGAAGATGCCCTAATCCTAGGAGAGCTGGCTGAGAGTAATACCTTAGCAAAGACAAGACCTAATATAATGATGATTTCTTTAAGGAGAAAATATGATGGGGCCTCCCCATATATCTATAAAAAATAATTTGGAATGTGGGCCCCTGCCTAATCACACATAAACGGTAATACTATAATCTTTTTATTCTACTCCTTTTTGGATTTTTCTTTTTGAAAAACAACACAATTTGGTAGAAGTTTCGATAAAATAACACATGATAAAAGTATTTAAAAAAAATAAAATTTCAATACAACAATGATTTGGAATATTGGTTTTGTAATTAGAAATAATAGTTGTTTGCTTAAGAAATCAAAAGTGAAATTAATTAACATACATAAAACTCAACATAAAATTATATGAAAATTCAATGGTCATGATAAGATATTTAAGATCCAGTAGTCAAGAAATAAGAGGAAAAATAAGCTGATATGGTGAGAAATGAGGAAAGAAAAAAAAGAAAGAGTCATTGAAAACACATTAATACTTTATTTTTAACACTCCTAATATTATTAGAAATATCTTGATAAAAAAATTCTAACTGCACCATAGAAAACTACCAAATAAACTACCAAATAAAATTGTAATTGGTTAATAATTTAATTTCAAGTTAAGATATTTTAAGATTTATTTAATTCCAAACAAAACCACCAACCAATTATAATTTTATTGGATAATTTTTTATAGTGTAGTTAGAATTGTCTTATTGAAATTTTTTTAATAATATTGAATATATAAAAAATAAGGTTCCAATGTGTCCTTGATAACTCATTCTTTCTTTCCTTTTTTTTTCTTCTCTCATTTCTCTGTGATATCATATTAAATTATCCATCTTTTTATTTCTTGAACATTAAATCTTAAATTTTATATTTTGACTATTGAATTTTTATAAATTTTTATATTGATTTTTGTTCATGTTAATTAATTTCATTTTTTATTTCTTGAGAACTTCTATTTCTAATAAGAATTTTTACAAAATCATTAATTAAAATCATGGGTACATTTAAGCTGTATTATTTTTCAAATATTTTTATAACCAAGTACTATTTTTTAAAAAACTTTTACCTGGCCATGTTAAAATGGTAAAATACCCCTCTTAGTCTCTCCCTCAATTTGTTTTCCTTTTTGAGGACCACGAACAGATCTTTTCAGTTCATTGGATATACGCAACTTTCACGAGCTCCTTTGATCATCTAAAGCTGCTACTCCTTCCATTATCTTGTTGGATCCTGTGCAAAGCTGACACTTATACTAGCACAATCATGTCTCATTCACTCACACAAGCAAGAAATTAATTTTTCCTTTTCGTTCTTAATTTGAAATTACACAAGCTTAATTCAAAACCTATTTTTGGTTTGACTCTTTACTAGTTTTTCCAGTGTTCATATCAGACTTCTATAAATAGCCTATCATTCTCTATTGATCTTTGTTTTCTCCAAGGTTTAATTTTCTTGCTTCAAAATTATGCTCATGGACTCTGAGTTAACAAGTACATATATGCATTTGTTGAGAAATCCGGTGTCAAAACTGCCTTAACTTCATGAAATTGCAAACTCGAAGGTATTGAAGACTCCAAATCTTGTTGAAGCAAATAATGTTCATGGCTTTGGCATACAAAAAGTTGAATGTCATATAAAGCATATAAGCTTAAGGTGCAAATAACCATCCTCTACTGCCTCTTTGCACTTCATACTAGATTGATCAGCACAGCATATATAAGGTTTTATTAACTAAAATTGAGATGCAACGTCAAATATAACACAAAATTATTAGGTCCATGACCTGTACAAATTGCTATCACTATGATCAATCAACTGAAAATCAAATTATTAAGATTTTGTGGTTGTCTCACAAGTATCATCAAGCCATTCGTTCGACATAAAACACTCTCCTAGGACTAATGAAGTACCAGACACCAAGATGCAAAAAATGTGAAATCAAGCATGAGATTGTGACTATGAGTACCATTAGAAAAACTGTCTGCAAATAAACACACAGGACAGGTAGAAGTGTTCTAGTGTAAGTTTTCAAATAGAACATTACCTTTTCCTCTCGCCTGGGACACTAAATCAAACTGAAGCTTTGCTTGTTTTAGGAAGAAGGGCCATGTATTCTTCTTCTGCAATCCTTGCACTGCTTTCATGTCATTTACAAGGGAATTGTGGGTCCTTTTCCGGTGGACTTTCGCTATTGTGAGAGTGGAGAACCCTAGGAGTCACACTGAAATACTGGGAAGGTCTCATGGATTGGCTTATAGAGTATGGACTTGGGGTAAGGGAATTTGGTAAGAGATTTTGAGTGCTTGGGGTCAACCATTGAAAGTGGTTGATTTGTCTCGGATCAATCTCCATGGAAGCTGTGGCATGTGAAGGGAAATAAGACTGTGTTGTCCCAGGTGGACACACTAAAATTTGAGAGCCAGATGATAAAGACAAGGCAGATGACAATGGCTCGACATTTAGGTTGTGTATATCTCCTGTTTGTGTTGCAAATCCATGGTTTCCCATATGAGATAATGGAAAACTTTGAGGTTCTAAATGAAAGAAAGAACCATAAGGCATGGCATTATTTATCAAACCTGGTAAGGAAGAATGACTAGCTCTTTGTAAGAAACTGCTCGATAAAGCTTGCGCTGTATTCCCTTCAATACTGCCATCCTCCTTATCTTCTTCATCTCTTTTTGCCCATTTTTCTTTCTCATTCGCTGGATCTGTCACAACCTCTTTCGACTTAGCCCTCAAAATTGCATCAGCATTCCAGAAACTCGGTCTAGTAAATCCACTTGTATCCTGCCAATCGATGCCGTTGTTCATCTTAAACACTTCTTTGCTAGACCGTGAGGCGCCAACTTCATTAGAAGAACCTAGCATTTCTTGATGATTCAGGGAAAAGTTCCCTGGTGGCATTGGGAGTGGAGGGAGTTCATCAATTTCATGCTTGGCTGCATTAAGCAACCAATCAACTACCTTGCTTGGTTGATTAAGGCCAAGCCTATCTTGAAGATCATACAACTGAATAGCAGTGGGAACTGAAAGCCTAACTCTCCTATCTCTCAATCCTCTAATGGTGCAAACTTTGCTATGCCTGTCTTTTCCTCCAAAAGCACGCGACACTCGCACAATTCTTGGATCCTTCAACCTTAACCATGGTGCTGAGCTAGATGAAGCCTTAGAAATCTTGCCATCATTTGAATCCTCTTCCTTTTTTGTTGGAGAATCCACTTGCTTTGAACTAGTAATCATCTTATGCCTCTCATCATCAGTGCATACGAAATTGAACAAGCAAGTTGAACTCCTTAAATAACTGGAGGTTTGCACAGACTCCTTGTAGTGTCAAAGAAACCTTGCTGCATAAACTTTCTTTGTGCTGCAGCTTCTCATGCTGATTCAGATCCATAAAAGGAAGAAAATGAACGGTCAGATTAACATAAACATACAGCACAAAATCGGTCCAAACTGCAGTTTCCCTTAAAGAAAGCGTAAGTGGTTAAAGAAGATCGAAAACATATTAAAAAAAATATATAATCAAAACAAGCTATCTCTGCACAGGTGGAAGGGAATCTCTATAAAAACAGTCAACAAAAGCATATATAGTCAATATCTATCAGAAACATTATAAGAATTCCTTCGCAAGAATTCTTAACTAGCCATTTGTTTGTTCTGGAAGGTTTCAGTTGTGAAGAGAAGACAACAATATTCAGTATCATATTCTCTTACAATATTGTGCTCATCGACGAGGTAATCCGAAGCTGAAAACAAGTAACTAGCTAGTATTGCATGAATAAATCAAGAAAAGAAGTATTTTTAAAGGAAGGGAAGGGTTAGTAATCATAGCTAGGCATGCACATAAGTTTGGGATTAGTTGCAGCACTTACAGTGTGAAGAAAGGTAATGAAGTCTGCACCAAGGTTGCCTGTCTGTATATATCTTACGCAATTTGGTATCAATATCTGGAAATACTTTTCCTTTGTTTCGATCATAGAGAATAAACTTATTGGAGAAGGTACGCCATTTGCGAAAGCTAGGAATTCAACCGACAATGATCCAAGGAAGACGTAAAGATAAAGCAATGGCATCAGTGGAGCCGCGTGTCATATACCCACCCCCTCAGGTCAAATAAATTATGCTAGTCCATATCTTATCATTTCGTTTGTCACGCATGTTGAGCAATCATTGTCTCAATGAATGGTCACTAGGACTAATTAATTTTCCCTTGGCTAGCTAGTGTAAAAATTTAGAGAGTCAATTTGTGGAAAACACCATGTTAAAATTTTGCACAAACACATTGCACAAATTGAGTTGGGGACCATGCTGCTGCTGCTGGACGTTTCGAAAAGCGGTGAGTTATGCTTTATGGGCACCCACAAATAAAGGTTTGGTGGCTAAGTTCTGGTCACATGGGTCGATCGATATCAATGCATGCCTAGCTAGTACCAAGTATACATCATGATGCTAAAGGGAGCCAGAACTGGAAACAGCAGCTTCAAATTAGCTAGCGAGCTCATGTCTGCATCTCGTCTGATACAATATTATACACGGCAGCCCAGTTCCAAACCCCGGCACGTCTTTAACAATAAGTAGGAGTGATGACTTTGGTTGGTCTTTGAGGAAATTTGCCAGCAGTCCTAGAAGATATATGTCGTCCTATGATCCATCACCTAATAAAACAAGTTAAATGTCTCAATATGAGACATCTTGTCATCAATTCATGAGATTATAAGTTAGGGTAGAAAAGAAATCCACTAAGATGAGAACTGTATTCCTGGGCATTAAAAGTTGTGGTCTACAATACTCTTAGAGGCTTGTCATGTTGATGTAAATGACAGCTACTCAAGGAAGTTGAGAGAGCGGAGGGCCGTATAGCTACCTTATAGGTGAGGGACCAACATACAAAACTCCCACTGAGATGAGGACCACACAACTTTCTGCAGAGAGATATGCATGGAGCAAGTTGAAGTGTTGAAACCAAACAGCTGACACTGCGTTAGAAACTCTCTTTTGATGGATAAAAGCCGACTTGTTAGATGGAAATTGAAACGTATTCAAGTTTATTTTTCTTTCCTTGACAGGGATATAAGGCCACGATTTCTTCATTTCACCTTCTTCATTGATAAGGCATGTATGGAACCTAGTTTCTAATTAAACCCTAGCCGGAATTCACAGTGTTTATGTTGACCGTGGACTTTTGCCTCGACCAATGCGTGGCTATTTCATCTTCTTCATCACCACAGCCTTCCTGTGTTGATGGCTTGCTGATGGAAATCTCTTTCAAGAAAACAAGACAAAATACAAATACATATAATTAAATTCAAGCCAAACTTTGAATTGCGAGTCCATTAATATTGTCACGTTAGCTCAAGAACAAAAAAGAAGCAGATTGTTTTCAAGCCAGACTATGAAAATCTTGGAGCCTAAATACCTGTGAAGTTGAATAAATAAAGTTAATCTGGATGAAAAATACGACTAAAAAAAAGTGTACATTCCTCTTGAAAATATGCATATGCTTCTTTAGCGACATGCATCTCCCTCGCTACCCAACGAGCAATTGTCAATCCAGAGAGAGAGAGAGAGAGAGAGGCCCTTCACTGCTTGTGTTACAGGAGATAGGGATGGGTGAGAAAACTTTTAGGGTTTTAATCTCTTACCATATCTCCCTAAACAAGCAGTCGCGGTGGAAGAACCGTAGAAAGGTTCCTGTACACAGTTCTGAGTACTGACTGACCCAAAGGTTAAGTTATTGACAAAGTAATGGTCCTCAGATCACGGACACAAACCATTGGTCAGATTAAGGTTGGTAACATGTTTTTCATCTTTTTCACTATTAATTTACCCTCACCTGCCCAATTCTTAAAGACAGACAAGCATGGTGACAAGATTCTTTTTTTTTTTTTTTCAAACAGAGACATACATAGCACACCAATTAACAAAAAATAAAAATAAAAATATGGATTATTTCCTGCGTTTTTATAATTTTTTTCACAAAAGAGAATAGGCTGTGATCACATGTAATATTATTGTTTCAATTGATTTTCAGGTTATGATTATATTATTCTAGTTTTACGGTAAGCGTTATTCTTGGATTTGTTTATAAATTAATTTAGAATAAGATTTATTTTTTCAAATAATTTTAAAGATACCTCCTCATATTTAAACATAGATTTTTATCTTAATCTCAAAATTTTGTCACTTCATCAACAACTTGCTTGCATATAACATTTGTTTCATGAACATGTTTTTCTATTTCACAATTTTAAATATATAGCTTCATTACATATGCCTTCACCTACATCACTTTTAAATACATCATTGCCTTTCTTGATATATTTCTTGAATTCATCTTTACACAAACTAGTCTTGCTAAAACTAGTTTGTCTCCACATGCATTTGTCTAATGATCATTTTCTAAGTTTAGATTCTACTTTGCTAGTTTCACAAGTCTCTGCATCTTCTAATATTGATACACGTATAATTTCAATTTCAAGTTCCTTTTTCTAGTATCTTAACATTATCTTCATCTGGATTAGATTTGGTTGCAAATCTTTCATGATATTCCCTTTAGTATATCTTGATTCCATATCAAACCTTACTATTCCAACCTCCCGATAGCATACAATGATACTTCATCCAAGAAAGCACAAAACAACAAGTATGAGCTTATCTTTGGCTTTCCAAATCTCCTATACTTTACGGGTAACACCCATTCCTGCTCATGAACCTTTAACTTTTCAAGAAGCAAACAGATATATGTCATGGCATCAAGCTATGCATGCTGAAATTCATGCTTTACATTGTAGTGGTATAAGGTTATTAGTTTCATTTCAACTTTATATAAATGTTGTTAGTAATTCTTAGGTGTATAAGATCAAGTGTTATGCTGATGGTTGTATTGAGAGATGTAAAGTTCACCTATTTGCTAGAGGGTTCACTAAACATAAACTTTTAATCTTATGGTTAAGCCTATTAATATTCAGTTAATTATTACTATTATAGTATCTAAAGGTTGGTAGATCAACCAACTAGATGTTCATATTGCTTTCTTAAATGAGATATAATAAGAAAAGGTTTATATGTAGTACTTTTCTATTTTTATTCATCCTACTCTTTCCTCTTATGTATATCAACTTCATAAATCTCTGTATGACTTAAAGTAATCCCTCTAAGCTTGGTATAACATGTTGAGTGATTATTTCATCTTTATTAGTTTATATAAGTCCAATGATGATATATGTTTGTTCATTCTGTTTATTGATAGTGATACCTTTTTATCTACTTGTTTATATAGATGATATTTTACTTATTATAAGTAATTTAGTCTTACTTAAATTATTGATTACTTTGCCGAGCTTAGAGTTCAAGTTTCAGGATTTAGGTGTTGTCCATTACATTTTAAGGATTAAAGTTACCCCTACTTGTATAGATCTCATACTTAGTCAACTTAAGTACGCTTTTGATATTTTTCATAGTGTTATGCTATTTTGTAAACTTATTGATATTGCAGCTTCTTCATCAAAACTAGATATGTTGTCTAGTTATTTTTTTCCTAATCTCACAAGATTTAGACAAATTGTTAGTATTATTCAATATCCAACCTTTGCCAGACTTGATATATGTTATGTTGTGAACAAGGTATGCCAATTTATATATGCTCTCTTATCGATGTTCATTGGTCTATAATTAAACATATTATGTGTTATCTGAAGGCTACAACCTCTTATAGTTTATGCATCACTCATTGTTTCTTTTTATCACTTCAAGGCTTTATTGATGTTGATTGGGCTGATAATGTTAATGATTGTAAGTCAAATGGTGGTTTCCTTATATATTTAAACAACACTTATTTTATAGAAATCTAGAAAGCAACACCCTGTTGCTTATTGTTTTTCTAAAGCCAAATACAAGGCTTTAACTTATGGTATTGTTGAGATTTTATAGCTTTGTTCTTTTTTGTTAGACTTATGGTTTTCTCCTACTTCTATTATTATATTTTGATGAGATAATTAGGGTGCTACCTATTTATTTGAAAATCTCATTTTTCATTGTAACAACATGATATTTTAACAACCTTACAAGGCTTAAACCCATAAAAAACATGGTAATATATATAAAGTTTTAGTAGTTTTTTAATAGTTTTATAAATATACATAATTTATTACAATTCTTATTAAAATTTATATCTACATTAACTATTTATAAGTTTTTTCTTCTTCTAAAAATACAAATATTCTTTTTGTATAATATTGGGGAGCTTAATGACCCTAAAAAATAGATGTTCTTAAAGGAATTTACCTATAACATACATAAAATTACAAAATAAATCATATAAAACATTTGCATCTTCTCAATTACCAACATTTAACAATTATATGATCAAAATCAACTTCAAAATTCTTTTTGTAAAATCATCAATCTTATATCAATTTTCAACATACATTTTTCATTGTTCTCCAATAAATTTTCTTTTCATCATTTTATTCATCACATTATCATCCTTTCATCATAATAATTGTTTCATTCATAATCTAGTTTAACTAGTCACTATATAATTTATTCTTTGAAGTGTTAAAATTGACTGGTCTCATTCAAATAAATTCATACAGTGTCTTTTTTTACATCGAGGTTATTTCATAATTATTTTCACTTTATGAATATATTTAATTTATATTAATATTAATATTTCACTACTCATGGAATTTATCTTATAATTTATTTTCTCAGCATTTATGAATTATATGATCTTTTCTTCTAGCAATTACCTTTAATATATATCGTAACTCATTGCAGAAGCATGTCTAATTCACATCATTATTTAATTCTCAACATATTTAATTCATATCGTCATTTTACATCCCTAGCATTAATTTAATCTATGATATATTGTACTTCAGTTCATGTAACACTCTTGTTATATTGAGAAATTTTTTTAATTCATTATTCATTCTATTTATTTTATGTCCATTTCTATTGTTTATAATTTATCATATAGCCTTCTATTACTTTTATACTTGCAAAATGTGTTCAACTCATCTTTCTTTTTTGTTAAACTTTTTTGATAGGGCTAAATGAATACACAATCATTAATTTATCAACACAATCAAATTTATATACACCTTGCTCCATTGCATGTTATTATTAATATTAAATACATTGTCTACTACTCAGCAAGATGCTACGAGATACCTGAAAATTTATTTAATATCAGATACAATCAACTTTACAAACAATGATTATTTGTTATTTTTTTTCTATATATTTACCACATCAATTACTACATTGTTAATTTATTGTTTTACCTTTAACCTTACAAATCAATAAAATTAACATAATTTAAAAACATACGGATGTTCTCTTTAAATCAAACCAAAGGCATATGCCTTCCATTAATAATAACAAGAATAATACACTATATAATTTAATTATTATTGTAATTCTAACAATTATAAAAGCATATATAAATAATTAAAAAGATAAGGGTCCATCCCTAACATTATGCATGACATTTATTATTATTATTATTATTATCATCAAAATAATTAAAAAGGTAAGAGTGGGTTAAATCCTGCCAGTGCTGAATTATAGGATGCATAGTTATGGAAATTGTATGTACCTTGCATAGCTTTATAGTTTTGTTTCTGTGTAGTGTCCTATACTCATATATAGCCCTCCTTATATAAATAGAAAACATAGTATCACAATTGCTAAGCTTTATATTATTCTCAAACCTCTATTTATCATATTGTCTAACTCTAACCAACCATTGCACTTTTCATTTTGTAATATTTATATAGTTGTAGCTTTGGAAGCCAACACATATGTACCAAAACAGAGGCTTATGCTTATTACTAGGAATTCATATTGAATATTGCTTTTATCCATCCTTCAATTCTGTCAAGGAATTAGAAGAATCTAAGAAATAATATGTAAAAACTCATTTGGCAAAATAAAATTTAGGTAACTAACTAGTGGAAGTTGAAAGGAGGAAAATAGAGAGTGTAATAGAAAGAGTTTTCAATTTGTTGTTAATGATAATAGTAATAATTAACCGTTGCTGTTAATTTGTATTTATATATTTCATGGCAGAGAGTATGTGTGGCTTACCTTCGATCTCTGCCCATCTTTGCATTATTCACTGCCTGAGCGCCTGCATTAATTTCTGCAGTGCTCACTGTTTTTTTGTTCTTTTTTCCTTTTCACCTTTCTTGTCTATCCAGGCCTTCCCTATCCTTTTTCTTTCATGGGCTAACAAACAGCATTACTATACATAACTACATGACAGAAAGAAACAGCAATCCCAAGAAATAAAGGAAAGAAAGGAAAAGCAGGGCCATTCAATGGAGATGAACAAAATAAAAGTGAAGGCACACGCTATATCTAGACCGAAATCCAGTAGATCAGAGACAGATAAGAACTACATATGGGTGCTAATCTAGCAATCAGAAGCCTTCCTAACTTCTTTCTGAGCCACAAATTAGAGATAAATTATGACAGAAACGTTGATAAACATAAAGAGAGTGATGGAGATAGTGAGCAGCAGGTGCAGTTCCTGCGGGCCACCTTCTCTAGTTAAAGTTTGGGCACAATAGCTATTATCTACACGTAAGAAAGTTTTAACCAGCTTGTTCATGAAAAATGCATCGGGCCAATATAGCTATGATGTATAAGCAATTGTTTTTAATAAAGTCAAGCCACCTCTTTCACTCTTTCGGTACAAGAATGAAGCAAGTGCATCTCCACTCCATTGACTGCAGCTATGGAAAAAAAGAGAAGTGTTACCAACCAGGACAAATTAAGCATTGCGTCTTTTAGTCATTTCATTGTGTGGACGAGTTGTTGAATCTAATTGAGAAAGCATACGCATGCTTGAATACCAAAACAATGAAAAAAAAGAGAGGAGTCTTGAAAAAGACTCCGAGCGCGCATGTTTGTCACCTTTTAGAAGGAACATAGATGCTTGAGTTGTCATTCAATGTTATCTTATATTAAGATGGATGCCCAGAAGAATTTAGCTTTAGCCCCGTATACAGGCTATACATGGATAAGGTATATTTTTATACGAACAGATTTCAATACAAGGTTGTACTACACGTCAAAGCAATTTCAAATTTTATTTTTGTTTTCCCACAAGTGAATTCTCGAGCTAATTCTTACACATATAAAATTAAGTTCATCTCTCCGACATAGTTGAGAACATACTACCATGGACGTTTAGCCTGAAGGGTGGATCTTCTTGGAGGATTCACAGGCATAGGACAATGGGGGGTTATGGTTGTTTCTACCATCTTTATTCTTAAAGAATTTTGAAAACAAAATGAAATGATATATATTTCTTAAGAGAGGTGAAGCTGCTCTTTTTTTTTTTCTTTTTTCTTTTTTTTATGGTGGATATTTCACAGTATACGTGTATTTTAATTTATTTTTTGAGATTTTAAATTTAACCATCAGATAAATTTCAAGTATTTTTAAAATTTATAATACTCTCGAATTAATAATTTTAAAAAAATAAAAATAGTACATAATGAATTAAGCTGTATCCCTCGGAGTTGAGATGAAGCTCTTTGTTTCTGGTGGTCGAAGGGAGTCAATGTAAGGGTGAGGGTCATTTCAAACCCATCCAAGGTCTGAAAATGAGTTTAAGGAGATGTGTTGAAATAAGGCTTAAGCCTGAAGGAAATAACCCCAGATGCTTGCAAGTCCGCAACTGATTTCCCAAAGAAACGCTGCTGATTGGTGACAGACTACCACCGATCGGCGACCAGCAGCATCCTTTGGTGGTGTAAATTAGCGATGGTGACAACCAAGAGGCAGCTATTCCCGCAGTCATTTCCAAGTAAATATTTCAAGATTTGATGCTTCTCCATCAAGACTGGATCCCTTCATGATTATTTCAAGTTCTAAGAGCCTTTTCTTGTCTCTATCACCAGGGACAGTACTCATGTTCCATACAAGCACTTGCGTATCTCAAGTTTGCCAGAAGAATGTAAAAAAGAAGAAGTTATGTATAATAGTATCCTTAAAACATACATCTGATCCCTAATTATTATTACACCCTCTAGGCTGAAATTAGATGCTACAACTACCTCTGTCGGGTTGACTGAGAAATTTATGAAAAGTTCTATGTTCATTTCTCCTCAAGGCTGAAATTAGACGCTACAACTACCTTTGTCAGGTTAACTGAGAAATTTATGAAAAGTTTTATGCTCATTAATTTCTCCGATCAGATCAAAGACAGTATTTGTGACGGAATAAAAGATTCGCCCATTTACAACTAGATTGGTGACATAATAATGGACAAATGGAAGTAAATACAAGATTAAAAGCATCTCACCAGCGAGGGCCAAATTCCCCAACCCAGCAACCACTTATGTAATGTATAAAGATTAGCCGACTCACTTGGGCTAGCTCTACAGCATGAGGTCAGATAAAAAAAAAATAACATAAAAAAATATAAGTATTGTTAATATATTTTTTAACATCATTAAAAATCTTAATTAAAAGTTAAAAATTTGATGCGTACATCTAATAAAATAGATAGAGAATCAAAGACACCAATAAATATTAATATAATTATTAATGCTAACTAAAAACTAAATAAAAAAGATAAGAGACAAATGTAAATTATCTTATTTGAAGCCATGGGAAGCTCTTCAATTTTTTTTTAATTTAATTATATAGAAATAAAATGAAATTTTGCAATAAAAATAATAATTTAAATTTTGTTAAAATAACATAGTAAATTGAAAAGTTCACGTGTATTTATAATAAAATAAATAGAGAATCAAAGACACCAATAAATATTAAAATAATTGTTAACGCTAACTAAAACTAAGTAAAAAAAAAAAGATAAGAGACAAATGTAAACTATCTTATTTAAAGCCATGGAAAGCTCTTCAAAAAATATAGAAATAAAATTATTCACTATAAGATTTCACAGTTTTACCAATGAAAATATTCCATCGGTGTGTGATTAGAAGTTCGTCGGTGATTTTTTTACCGATGTCATCACCAATGGATTATGTCCGTCGGGTTACCTTTTGTCAGTGATTCAATATTCTGTCGCTATATCGGTCGGAAAAACAAAAAAACCATTTGCCGATGGTTTTACAGACGGAAATTGCGAGCAAAAAAAAAAAATTCCCGCTTGAATATCCCGACGGATTTGTATTTCGTCGGTGATATCGTGATTTACCGATGGCAACTAACCGTCGGTACGGCTGTCGGTGAGTGTATGAAATACCAACTGAATATATCCTTCTGTAAATTCGTCGGTAACTGTGGCAGCTACTGTCAAATGCTGACGAAGTTGTTCCGTTAGGAAGTTAGTCGGTGAGTGTATGGAATCATTGGTAATTGTTTTTTTTCTAATTTTTTTTTAAAAAATTATTTAGGGTATATAATATAAAACTATGTAAATTAATTGTAATACAAATCAATTATGCAAATAAAATTTATATTAAAGAAAAAAAAGTTAAATAATATTCATTACAAACTGAATATGTTTCAAAAAAAATATTAAATGAAGTTTTAAAGTTAAATAATGTTTATTAAAAATTAATATAAAGGTGGAGCTGGAGGAGGAGGAGGAGGCTGGTGGTTATACGGCTAAAAAGGATTAGGCGCACATGTTCCACTATTTGCCATGTTCATAACCATTTCGCGGAGCTATTCGTAAGCCGCTTTTTATTGTTCATACTCCGTTTTTTGTTGTTCATACTCTGCTTTTTGTTGCTCTTGAGATGCTTTGAGGTACGCGTACTCCGCTGATAGGTGGTCGTATTTCTCAGTAAGCTCAGTCATGTGTTGCTGCAAGACCTCGAACTCCTTAGATTTGGAGCTCGATATTTATTGGGAGCTCCCAACGGTTGAAACATTATGGGTCGACCGCAAGTTGTCGGTTGTAGTGTTCGAGAGCCCGTAAACTCGATTTTTATCAGGTCCACCTAAGGAGCCAACCTCCATCCACAAATCCGGATCGAATTCCAGATGGTTCAAAATATCATCCTCATATCTCTCCCTCAACTGATTTATTAGAAGCCTCCTGAAAATAAAAATAAAACAAGTAATCATCATATTCAATTCAATAAACATAATAACTTACAAAATGAAATGGTTGAACAAACATACCATGAAATGTTAAGCACGGTTATCAACGAACTGTTGTACCCCCTTCTAGTAGTTTTAACTCCGCACGTGCGTCTCCACAAACAGCGCCATCAGGCTTGGCTCACGTCCAAGAGATGCAGCCTATAATGAAAAAAGATATATTAACAACAACTGAATTTAATGATATATTTCATTTAAATTAATCTTACCATCCGTTTCGCATGTGCAGCAAACAGAGCCGCTAGTGTGCGTTGTCACCCCGCCATGAATTGGCCTATTCCGATTGCCAGCATCGGACCGTGACGTCGTGTGAATCGCTCAGACATCACATGCTCAATATAGTGCGGCCATATATCTTCCAGGATGTATATCAGTTTGAAATCCCTCCAAAC
>NW_011500412.1:161206-162753 GCF_000495115.2 Populus euphratica
GTAATATAAAAAAGAAAAAACTAAAACCTTAACAAACTTATAGTGAAAGGTCGTCCTTCTACTATGCCTTGTACTGACAGGTAAACTGATTTCGCTGCGAAGGCACGCCGCCTCTGCGCTGTGAAGTAGCGCTGGAAGAGGCAGCATCGGTTGACGGCGCAGGTGGTGTAGGTGCCTCTTCTTTAGAGGCACCTAAGGAGATATCATTATCGCTGCTGGACGAACTAGCTATGACCTTACATGAGCAACCAACTCTGGTTTTCGATCTACGCATCTATATAATTTTATACAAATAATTATATAATTAAATTCAAATGTTAAAAAAAAACAATAAATATTCAACAAATTAACTAATAATAATAATGCCAAAACAACAATAAAAAATATTCAATAAATTCAAATAAAAAACTATAGACTTTAGCAATAAATTATGCAAACAAAAACTATGGATTTTATCTACATTACAAAAAATACACCAAAGCAAAAAACATAACAAAAAATAGAAAAAAAAAAACCATTAAAGTAAAATGAAAAAGAAGAAACACTAACTTTTTCAATTGATGGAGATTCATCACAAAAAAAGCTTGATATCGCCCGTGAAGAAGGGAGATCAGCATAGAGAGGAAAAGAAATGTGAAGAACTTTGGAGGAGAGAAAATGAACTGAAGAAGCGGTGGGGGCACTTATATGGTAGTTTTACTGACAGATTACCAACAGATAGAAAATTAATTATTATTTTTAATTTATTCTGTCAGTGAGGTGTAAAAATTGATCGGTAAATTTTGAATATAGCACTAAAATTTTTAATGTCCCTCTATATTTTTCGTGGTCCGTCGGTAAATCCATCGGCAATATGACGCGGTTAGAGATGCATTTAATACACAACACTTTGAAATGCGCAGTCTGTCAGTAAAATTGATCCGCCATCAAATTTTTGATGGACTAAAATTCATCTGTCTTGCCGTCGGTGATGTGGTGGCATTTCAAGTAATTATTTTTGAACTCTTTATGAAATGTCGACGGCCTTAGGTCCATCGGTGTTGCCGTCGGTGATGTGGTGGCATTTCAAGTAATTATTTTTGAACTCTCTATGAAATGCCGACGGTCTTAGGTCCGTTGGTGTTGCTGTCGGTGATGTGGTGACATTTCAAGTAATTATTTTCGAACTCTCTGTGAAATGCCGACAACCTTTGGGCCGTCGGTGATGTGGTGGCATTTCAAGTAATTATTTTCAAACTCTCTATGAAATGCCGATGGACTTAGGGTCGTCGGTGTGGTCGTCGGTGATGTGGTGGCATTTCAAGTAATTATTTTCAAACTCTCTATGAAATGCCGACGGCCTTTGGGCTGTCAGTATGGCCGTCGGTGATATGGTGGCATTTCAAGTAATTATTTTTTAACTCTCTATAAAATGTTGATGGCCTTTGGACCGTCGATATGGTCGTCAGTGATGTGGTGGCATTTCAAGTAATTATTTTCGAACTCTCTGTGAAATGCGGACGGCCTTAAGGCCGCCGGTGATGTGGTGGCATTTCAAGTAATTATTT
>NW_011500412.1:163305-163762 GCF_000495115.2 Populus euphratica
TAAACTTGTTGACATTGCTTTGCGAGAACAAAGACATCATTTATGTTGCGGAGTCTAGCTTTTTAAAAAAAGAAAAAAGAAAAAGAGACAATCTCTCTCCATTCTAAAATCTTAGCCTCCATCTTTCATTTTCCCAACCAAATCCAATGGTTATCTTCCATCCATTCATTTTTTTCCTTTATATCTAGCTAAGCCACAAGCCATACTTATAATCCTTTATTGATTTATATATGAAAATGATGGATGTGTGATGTAGTGCGTTTAATTATATGTATTGACTTATTGATCTATATGTTATTTTTATTCTTGTAATGATTTCTTTCAAAAAAAAAAACAATACGAGTATTTTTCACACACACATATATAAAAGCTTTCAAATTTTTATCAAAGAATTGACCCAATGATAGATCCTCAATTGAGTTCTGCCAATTCGATGTTGAAACTTTATTATTTTTTT
>NW_011500412.1:163891-165632 GCF_000495115.2 Populus euphratica
CGTTGTTGTATGTCTTTCTTCCTTGCCCATATTCTTCAGTATGGAAAACATATTCATTGACAAAATACCCGTTGTGTTCTTTCAGGCCCTAGGCTTAGTG
This sequence comes from Populus euphratica, assembly GCF_000495115.2. NCBI lineage: Eukaryota > Viridiplantae > Streptophyta > Magnoliopsida > Malpighiales > Salicaceae > Populus > Populus euphratica. The sequence continues at coordinate 163,992 of NW_011500412.1, forward strand.
AAGATTTTTGCTTAGGCGCATTCCTTCCCATTTGATAAACCTTGTATATAATGTACATCAATAAATAGTAAATGAATGAGAATCTCGTAATAATAACATACGTATAGTAATTTTACAAGTTAGAATGAGTTTGTGATAGTGCTTACATGTGTTTTAAACCACGTGGCAAATTATTTATCTAGTAATTGAAAGATATGAGATTCGGTCAGCTGTGAGTTATTGGAGAGCAAATATTGTTCATGTTGCCTACAAGTGATAATGAGTGTATGATTTAGAATATATAATTAACAATATATTGCTAATAAAGTTTAATTAGTATTACACATATATAAACTTACTAAATAAAAGGTCTTAACTCATCACAGTTAAATAAAACATAGTTGTGTGCTTGTTTGAACTCTAGTTCCGAAAAAAGTCTTCCTCTTACAGTATTTTTAGGTATGGGTCGTCCAGCATTGGAGAATATTGACAAGTTCCCATTAGAAGGTACTTCACTGCCATCATCATACCATGGAACGCGATTGATTCTCATTCTCAGATGAGGTTTGAAATAGTACGAGATAAATGTTGAGATCTCCTCAATAATATAGGCTTCATATATTGAAGCCTCAACATGCATATTGTTTTTTCATCACAGTTAAATAGAACGTAGTTGTGCACTTGTTTGAACTCAATTTCTGACAAATATCTTCCTCTTACGACATTTTTAGGTGTGGGTCGTCCAGTATTGGAGAATATTAACAAGTTTCCATTGGAAGGCACTTCACTGCCATCATCATGCCAGGGAACGCGATTGATTCTCGTTCTTAGATGAGGTTTGAAATAGTACAAGATAAGATCTCCTCAACAATATAGGCCTCACATATCGAAGCCTCAACATGCGCCTTGTTCTTAACCTTTTTCTTAAGATTAAACAAGTACCTGTATTGAAATATTAATCAAGTATTTTCAATTAAGAAAAACATATAAAATACTTTTATATATGAATTACATTGCAACTGTAACATCTAACCGTTTGAATGGGTACATCCATCTATATTGGATCGGTCCTCCAGCTTTTTCCTCAAACGGTAGATGTATAGGGAGATGCTCTATTGAGTCAAAAAATAATGGAGGGAATATTATCTCAAGTTTGCATAGTGTTTCGACAATATTTGTTTGAAGCCTCTCAATGTGATCAACATTCAACTTGCTGGAACATATATGAGTGGTCTTCGTGAGTGCATCCCATATTACCTTTGACAACAAATCACGAAAAGCTAATGGGATGAGTGTTTACATAAACACGTGGTAGTCATGACTCTTCATTCCATATAATTTGCAGTCCTCTATATTAACCAACCATGATATGTTCGATGCATGTCCATCTGGAAAACCCAGACTCTTAAGCCATTTGTAGACTAGTAGTTGTGTGTTTTTCTCTAACACGAAGCTTGCTCTTGGTTTTGCAACCTGTGACTCATCATAAACCAACTCCATATTTTTACAGTTACAGTATAAAGTTATATCCAATCTAGCATTGATGTTGTCCTTTGTCTTCCCCTTCACATCCATGACGGTGTTGAAAATGTTCTCAAACATGTTCTTTTCGATGTGCATGACATCAAGGTTATGGCAGAGCAGATTAGTCTTCCAATAAGG
>NW_011505130.1:0-4164 GCF_000495115.2 Populus euphratica
GGTTATACCATACAGTATAGGCTATGAGAGTGTCAAGTATTTGTTGTTACAAGTGTTATATAACATAAATCTAGATTAGTCATTTAACAAGCAAAGTATTAAAGAGTGAACACAAAACTTAAGGAAAGTTAACTAAGTAAAGGAAAGAAATTGAAAGGCATAAGCTTGATATTAATGAAAGCAAAACTTAAGCATTACAAAAATACAAAGAGAGAAAGCAAGAGTATGATCTTGATCTGAAAACCAAGATGCGTAAATGCATGGCAAATGCCTCCTTTTAAAGGCCAAAATTAGGAACTATTGATTTGATGACTAACTGATGAGTGGGTGACCAACTCTTGACTTGGTAATAATCCTTATCTTCTATTATCTGCCCAAAACATCATTAATAATGTCAGAATTGGAACCACTTAAACATGAAAGTTATAGGAAATTGTCTCAGCTTCTCAAAAAAAAAAATAGAGGTCATTTAAACTTCTACAACTACAGATATGGGTCAAACACTGAACAGTGCGCGGGGCAGGACATATTTGAACTTCTTTATTGTTGCTATAATTTGGACTTGAAAATGACCTTTTTAAATCTTAGGCTCCATATGAAAGTTGTAGGCCTATGTCTTACCTTTCCATCCATATAAATTGGACCTAAATCTGAGATATACAAAGTTGTAGGCCTATATCTTACCTTTCCATCCATATAAAGTAGACCTAAATCATAGATCTATAGCTTCAGATATGACCTAATAACCGAACAGTGTTCTGGTTTGGACTGTACCAACATCTTTTTTCTCAATTTGACCATATCTTTATCCTCTTAATTTCAGTTCTTAAAATCATCAATCAATCCTTTCATTTATGTGATAGGCCTGCATTTAAAATGAAAATTTATCACAAATTAAAGGTATCTTATATTATTAGATATGTTATTATAAAACATGCTTTAGTTAAAGAGTTATTGATACTTCAAGTGCAAAATAATGATATAAAACCTTGATAAAAATGCACTTTTAAGTACTAATTAGCTTTGCATCCAGTTTTTTTAAAAACTAGCAACTGGGGTCTTTTTTTTGTCAAATTCCCAAGACTTTGTCAAGCATGTTCATTATGAAAATGGGTTCGTAATTCATGAATTGCACGATGCTTTTCTTGACTATGATAAAATATAAGAGTCAATAGAAGATTATCTAAAGACTCTTTATGTTTTGAAATAAATCCCACCTTTTGACAATTTTCACAGGTTTTGCGGAATGCATACGATTCCTTGAATATGGTGGGCCAGTAAAATCCACGTTGTAAGATTTCTATAGTCTTTTTTTTTTACGAGAAATGATCCCCATGTGCCTCAGAATGATAAAATGTAATGACATCACTTACCTCATTGTCGAGAATGCATCTTTAAAATATTTGATCTAGACAATAATTGAATAAATAAGGGCCATCCCAATAAAAGTTCTTCACTTCATTCAAAAACTTTCTTTTATCTTGGGTACTCCAATGAGCTAACAAATCTTCTAATGCAAGAAAATTGATATTTTTATCATACCAAGGCATTAGACTAAAAGAAAGTAAGGATTTGTCAAGAAAGTAATCATCAATTGGTGTGATGTCAGATGTCGAATTTGTTGTCACTTTTGACAAAAGATCCATGTCAATATTTTCAGTGTATTTTTTATCAGTGATTTCTTCCTAAAAATAAATCATTTACAAATCTTCAGATTCATCCAACTTATTTTTACTTAAAATAGATTCAAGTTGATCATAAACTAATTCTTCTATATGATCTACTTCTTGTAAATCATTATCATCTCCAAGTTGCTTATAAATGTTGAAAATATTCAACTCCAATGTCATGTTTTCAAATGATAGCTTCATCAGTCCATTCCTACAATTAATCAATACATTAGAAGTTGCAAGAAACGAACATCCTAAAATAACAGGAAATGAATTACATGCTTCAACAGGTTGTGTATCTAAGACACCAAAATCCACAGGATAAATGAATTTATCGACTTATACTAACACATCTTCAATTATTCCTCTAGGCACTTTTATAGATCTATTGGTAAGTAAAAGAGTTACAAAATTTGGTTTTAACTTACCTAGATTGAGACTTTGGAAAACTGAATATGAAAGTAAATTCACACTAGCTCCAAGATCAAGTAAGGCTCTTTCAATTTTATGTTCTCCAATAAAGCAAGAAATTATAGGACAACCAGGATCTTTATATTTCAAAGCATTATTGTTCTGAAGAATGATACTTACTTGTTCGGCTAAAAAGGCTTTCTTTTTCATATTCAGTTTTCTCTTTACAGTGCATAGATCTTTGAAAAATTTAGCATAGAAAGGAACTTATTTAATAGCATCCAGTAAAAGTATATTGATCCTTACTTATTTGAAAGTTTCAAAGATTTCAGAGTTGTGATTGACTTTTCTTTCTTTGGTCATGACATGAAGAAATGAAAGTGCTGATGGGGAATCAATCTTTTCTTTATAATTTTCAGATTCAACCCCTTCCTTACCCTCAAAGATTGACTCATCATCTTTCTCACAAGGTCTAAGAGTGGGCTTTTTAATAACATTACCACTAGGAAGAGTAGTGACTGATTTCACTTGATCCAGATGTTGGCTTCCAGAAATACTTGCATTTGCATTATAGTACCCCTAAGGATTTTATTGTGGTTAAGATGAAAACTTACCTCTCTATTGAAAACTAAGAGCAGATGTTAGTTTTGCAAAGTATGTATAAAATCTATCATATTTTGAGCAAGTTGAGTATTGATTGTCTCTTGCTTTTCAATAAATGCATGCAATGTTTTCTCAAAATTTATTCTAGGAGGTGGAGCATAAGGAGGTGCATATCCATGAGAATTTTAGAAATTACAGTGTGCTTAAAACAGTGATTATGAAGTTTGTACATTGTTATTATCACTCTTCCAACTAAAATTTGGTTGATTTCTCCAATCAAGGTTGTATATTTGCGAGTATGGATTATGGTTGGCCCTTTGAAAACTGCTTAAAGCATGGTTTTTTTTATGGAGACATTCCTTAAAAGAAGGTAAGGTTGGACAATTGTTGGTTGAGTGTTTATTTGTTTGACATATTTGACACACAATTTTTTTAACATATTTTAATTGACCACTCTTTTTCAATTTTAGTACCTCGAGTTTTCTAGCTAAAGATGTAAACTTGACTTGGAGGTCATAATTTTCCCTAAAGTTGTACATACCTCCACTAGATATATGAGGTTGAGTTTTACTTGGTGCCTTCTAAGTACTTACGGTGTCTTAATTTTAAGCATTTTCAGCTAACAAGTCTAAGTATTCCATTGCTTTATCAAGGTCTTTATCTTTAAAAGTTCCATTGTACATTGATTGATACTTAAAAGTGTATTTTTATCAAGGTTTTATATCATTATTTTACACTTGAAGTATCAATAACTCCTTAACTAAAGCATGTTTTATAATAATATATCTAATAATATAAGATACCTTTAATTTATGGTAAATATTCATTTTAAATGCAGGCCTATCACATAAATAAAAGGATTGATTGATATTTTAAATGCAGGCCTATCACATAAATGAAAGGATTGATTGATGAATTTAAGAACTGAAATTGGAAGGACACACATCAATTCAACCATTTGCTTATCTATAGGTGTTAACCCTTTATAAAAATATGAAATCAATCTTCATGTTTCAAAATCATGATGAGGGAAAGTATTAAGCAAGTTTCGATACCTATCCGAACATTGGTAAAATATTTCTCCTGGTTTTTGAGTGAAAGTGGTGATTTGTATTTTGAAAGAGTTTGTTCTATGAGAAGAAAAAAACTTCTTTAAAAATTATTGTTATATTTTATGTCAAGCATGAATAGATCCTGATCTTAAATTTTATAGCCATATTTTAGCTTTATCTTTTAATAAAAAAGGAAAAAGTCTTAATCTAATGGTGTTCATGCTATAATTTGAGTCATTATAGGTGTTACAGATCTCCTCAAATTCCCTTAAATGCAAGTATGGATTTTCTAAATCTAAGTTAAGAAAAGAAGGTAAAAGTTGAATAATGTCTTGCTTAAAATTAAAATGAGATGCATCAAGAGGAAAAACTATATATGATGGTGCACTTGTTCTTGTGGGATTCATGTGGTTTCTAAGTGTTCTAAC
>NW_011505176.1:0-4069 GCF_000495115.2 Populus euphratica
TCTTTCTCACAAGGTTCAAGAGTGGGTTTTTTAATAACCCTACCATTGCGAAGAGTAATGACTGATTTGACTTGATTCATGTGTTGACTTCCATAACTACTTGCATTTGCATTATATTGCTTCTTGAGATTTTGCTGTGGTTGAGATGGAAACTTACCTTTCTCTTGAAAATTGAGAGCAGATGTGAATTTTGCAAGAGTATCTTTAAAATCTGTTATGCTTTGAGCAAGTTGAGTGTTGATTGTCTCTTGCTTTTCAATGAATGCATACAAAGTTTCCTCAAAATTTCTTGTAAGAGGTGGAGCATAAGGAGGTGCATATCCATGATAATTTTGAAAATTATGGTGTGCTTGAAACGATGGTTATGAAGTTTGTGCATTGTTGTTCTCACTCTTCCAATTGAAATTTGGGTGATTTCTCCAACCAGGGTTGTATGTTTGGGAGTATGGGTTGTGATTGGGCCTTAGAAAACTGTTTAAAGCATGGGCTTGTTCATGGAGACATTCCTTAAAAGAAGGCAAGGTTGGACAATCGTTGGTTGAGTGTTCATTTGTTTCACAGATTTGACACACAATGTTTTCAACAGATTTTAATTGACCACTCTTTTTCAATTCTAGTGCCTCGACTTTTCTAGCTAAAGATGCAAACTTGGCTTGAAGGTCATGATCTTTCCTAAGGTTGTACATGCCTCCACTAGATGTGTGAGGTTGAGTTTTACTCGGTGCCTCATAAGTACCAGCGGTGTCCCAATTTTGAGCATTTTCAACTAACAAGTCTAAGTACTCCATTGCTTCATCAGGGTCTTTATCTTCAAAAGTTCCATTGCACATCAATTTAACCATTTGCCTATCTTTAGGTGTTACCCCTTCATAGAAATGTGAAACCAATCTCCATGTTTCAAAACCATGATGAGGGCAAGTACTAAGAAAGTCTCGATACCTATCCCAACATTGGTAAAATTTTTCTCCTAGTTTTTGAGTGAAACTGGTGATTTGTCTCTTGAAAGAGTTTGTTCTATGAGATGGGAAAAACTTCTTTAAAAATTGTTGTTGCATTTCATCTCAAGGACGAATGGATCCTGGTCTTAAATTTTGTAACCATGTTTTAGCTTTATCTTTTAATGAAAAAGGGAAAAGCTTTAATCTGATGGTGTTCATGCTACAATTTAAATTATTATATGTGTTGCACACCTCCTCAAATTCCCTTAAATGCAAGTATGGATTTTCCAATTCTAAACCATGAAAAGAAGGTAAAAGTTGAATAATAAGCCATGAAAAGAAGGTAAAAGTTGCATCAGGAGGAAAAACTATGCATGATGGTGCACTTGTGAATAATACCTGGTTTAAAATTAAAATGAGATGCATCGGGAGGAAAAACTATGCATGATGGTGCACTTGTTCTTGTGGGATTCATGTGGTCTCTAAGTGTTCTAGCACGGTTATTCTCATTATTTTCATTATGAAGTGATTGATTATCTTCTTCGGCCATATTTTCAGAAAATGATGAGGATACCCTACAAAGTCTACCACTTGATGTACGTGACCACACTCTCATGCACGTGTTGGAATAAAATAAAAGAAGAAGAAGAAAGCAAAAGAAGGAGGAAGAAAACAAAATAAAAGGAAACAAAAGAAAAGAAACAAAGTTATATACAAGAAAAGTGAAAAGAGAAAATAAAATAAATACTATAATTTATACAAGAACTTACCTCCCCAGCAACGGCGCCAAAAACTTGACACGAGGAAAAGATTGATGTCTTCTCCCAAGTGCAGGAGTGTCGAAGTAATAAATAACCCGGCAAGACCGGGGTCGAACCACAGGGAGGTTAATTGTACAAATTATATAGTACAACAACAATAATAACAACAACAACAACAACAACAACAACAACAACAACAATAATAATAACAATAATAACAACAATGACAATAACAATAATAACTATAATAATAATAATAATAATAATAATAATAATAATAATAATAATAATAATAATAATAATAGTACTAATAATAGTAGTAGTAGTAATAATAATAATAATAATAAAGAAAGAGAAGAAGAAGATGATGATGAGAACTTGGAGATGGAAAATTAATGTAAGGATTAAACAATAATAATAACAGGTGTCAAGGTTAGAGGTTCCACTAATGGTATATCAAACAAGTATAGTATAAACTCTTATTATTGAATTGGAAACCACACACAAAGGAGGTTCCAATCAGATTATATATTGTTAACATGATTACATTAGTCATCTTATTCAATTAATGCTAATACTTGTAAATCTCGTCAAGCATTCATGATTATAACTTATGTTAACAACAAATCAAGTTCCTTTCATAGCTCAGGTGTCGGTTATACCATACATTATGGGCTATGAAAGTGCCAAGCATTTGTTGTACCAAGTGCTATACAACATAAATCAAGATTAGTCATTTAACAAGCAAAGTATTAAAGAGTGAACAAGATAACAAATATAAAACATGTTAGTATCAAACATTAAAGTCCATATTAAGTTTACATTATACTTATTCTTACACCATTAGTGTAGCCTTTTCACCTTGACATAACTAACTTAGCTAGACATAATGAAAGAAAGCAAAATAGATACAAAATAAGAACATAAAAGTTAATTAAGTAAAGGAAAGGAAATGAAAGGCATAAACTTAATATTAATGAAAGCAAAGCATAAACCTTACAAAAAATACAAAGAGAGAAAGGAAGAGCATGATCTTGATCTGGAAACCAAGATGCCTAAATGCATGGAAAATGCCTCCTTTTATAGGCCAAAATTGGGAACTATTGATTTGATGACTAATTGATAAGTGGGTGGCCAACTTTTGACTTGGTGACAATCCTTATCTTCTCTTGTCTGCCCAAAACGTCATTGATAACGTCAAAATTAGAGCCAGTTGTAAACATGAAAGTTGTAGGAAATTGTCTCAGCTTTCTTGTGTAAAAACGTCAGCTCATTTGGACTTCTAAAACTCCAGATATGGCCAAAATACCGAACAGTGCTCGGGCTGGAAGACAGATTCGGGCTTCTTTGTTGTTGTTACAATTTGGACTTGATAATGGCCTTTTTAGATCTTGGGCTCCATATGAAAGTTGTAGGCCTATGTCTTACCTTTCCATCCATATAATTTGGACCTAAATCTGAGATCTGTAGCTCCAGATATGACCCAATTACCGAACAGTGTTCCGGTTTGGATTGCACCGACATCTCTTTTCTAAGTTTGACCATCTCTTTGCCTTTGCAATTTAAGTTCTTAAAGTCATCAATCAATATTTTCATTTATGTGATAGGCCTGCATTTAAAATGAACATTTACCATAAATTAAAGGTATCTTATATTATTAGATATATTATTATAAAACATGCTTTAGTTAAGGAGTTATTGATACTTCAAGTGCAAAATGATGATATAAAACCATGACAAAAATGCACTTTTAAGTACTAATCACCTTTATTAGTGACAATAATATAGTAGGATACTAATTTCAATCACTCTAAAGAGAATATCTATTTTTAAATTCATCATGCTTGACCTTCTATTCAAATTATCAAGATCTTCCCAACAAGATATGAATTGCATGTATTGGAACAACATTACATATGACCTTGTTAACATATTTTCCAATTGAAAACAAAACTAAGACCTCTTTAATTACTTTCACTTCATTATAATCATTTGAAAATTGCAACCTATAAGGCATATAATGCTTAATTATATACAAGTTTAGTTTATTTACAAAGGTAGTAGTAGTTATATTAGCATAATTAAACTAAGCAGAAAGATGTTCTTCTTTTGTATATAGAAACATGTATGAAAGATCTTTTTTTGGCTAAAGGTTTCACCCTAACCAAAACTAACATTCTTTCAACTTCGATTCTACCCAAATCAATCTCTATTATCCAAGGATGCAAAATCAAGGTCATCATCATTTATATCTGTATTTTCATCCATAAAATCAATGAAGTTAGTTTTAACATTCTGTATAACCCATTCAATAGTGTTTCCTCTTTGATTAGCCCTCATTCTCAATCCATCCATCCTAGTAGTTTGTTG
>NW_011505156.1:0-976 GCF_000495115.2 Populus euphratica
ATTTTCTTTTGTCTTCGGTACTCCAATGAGTTGGCAAAAATCCTGAAGCAAGAAAATTGATATTTTTAGCAAACCATGGCATTGAACTAAGAGAAAGGATTCATCAGGAAAGTAATCATTGATAGGTGTGATGTTGGGTGTCAAATCTGTTGTCACTTTTGATAAAAGATCTGCATTAACATTTTCGATGCCTTTTTCATCCTCGATTTCTTCCTGATTGGTCATGGCATGAGAAAATGGAAGTGTTGGAGGGGAATCAGTCTTTTCTTTGCAATGTTCAGATTCAACCCATTCCTTACCTTTAGAGATTGACTCATCATCTTTCTCACAAGGTTCAAGAATTGGTTTTTGAATAACCTTATCACTAAAAAGAGTGATGACTGATTTGACTTTATCCATGTGTTGACTTCCAAGACTACTTGCATTTGCATCGTATCGCCCCTTGAGATTTTGCTGTGGTTGAGATGGAAACTTACCTTCCTCTTGAAAACTAAGAGTAGATGTGAATTTTGCAAGAGTGTCTTTAAAATCTGTTATGCTTTGAGTGAGCTAAGTGTTGATTGTCTCTAGCTTTTCAATGAATGCATACAAAGTTTCCTCAAAATTACTTCTAAGAGGTGGAGCATAAGAAGGTGCATATCCATAAGAATTTTGGAAATTATGGTGTGCTTGAAACGGTGGTTGTGAAGTTTGTGCATTGTTGTTCTCACTCTTCCAACTAAAATTTGGGTGATTCCTCCAACCAGGGTTGTATGTTTGGGAGTATGGGTTATGGTTGGCCCTTTGAAAACTGTTTAATGTTCTCACTCTTCTAACTAAAATTTGGGTGATTTCTCCAACCAGGGTTGTATGTTTGTGAGTATGGGTTGTGGTTGGCCCTTTGAAAATTGTTTAAAGCATGGGCTTGTTCATGGAGACATTCCTTAAAAGAAGGCAAGGTTGGACAACTACTAGTTGAGTGTTCATTTGTTTCACA
>NW_011505156.1:1062-4101 GCF_000495115.2 Populus euphratica
ATTTGACACATAATGTTTTCAACAGATTTTAATTGACCACTTTTTTTCAATTCTAGTGCCTTGACTTTTCTAACTAAAGATGTAAACTTGGCTTGAAGGTCATGATCTTCCCTAAGGTTGTTCATACCTCCACTAGATGTATGAGGTTGAGTTTTACTTGGTGCCTCACAAGTACCCGTAGTGTCCCAATTTTGAGCATTTTCATCTAACAAGTCTAAGTACTCTATTGCTTCATCAGGTACTTTATCTTCAAAAGTTCCATTGCACATCAATTCAACCATTTGCCTATCTCTAGGTGTTAACCCTTCATAAAAATGTGAAACCAATCTCCATGTTTCAAAACCATGATGAGGGCAAGTACTAAGCAAGTCTCAATACCTATCCCAACACTAGTAAAACGTTTCTCCTCGTTTTTGAGTGAAAGTAGTGATTTGTCTTTTGAAAGAGTTTGTTCTGTGAGATGGGAAAAACTTCTTTAAAAACTGTTGTTGCATTTCATCCCAAGCACGAATAGATCTTGGTCTCAAATTTTGTAGCCATGTTTTAGCTTTATCTTTTAATGAAAAAGGAAAAAGCTTTAATCTGATGGTGTTCATGCTACAATTTAAATTATTATATGTGTTGCAGACCTCCTCAAATTCCCTTAAATGCAAGTATGGATTTTCCAATTCTAAGCCATGAAAAGAAGGTAAAAGTTGAATAATACCTGGTTTAAAATTAAAATGAGATGCATCAGGAGGAAAAACTATGCATGATGGTGCACTTGTTCTTATGGGATTCATGTGGTCTCTAAGTGTTCTAGTTGACTTAAAATTAAAATGAGATGCATCGGGAAGAAAAACTATGCATGATGGTGCACTTGTTCTTGTGGGATTCATGTGGTCTCTAAGTGAAACAATAATGCTTTGAAATATAAAGACCCTGGTTGTCCTACAATTTCTTGCTTTATTGGATGATTTGTTGTTAACATAAGTTATAATCATGAATGCTTGACGAGATTTACAAGTTATGAAGTGATTGATTATCTTCTTCGGCCATATTTTCTGAAAATGATGAGGATACCCTACAAAGTCTACCACTTGATGTACGTGACCACACTCTCATGCACGTGTAGGAATAGAATAAAAGGAAGAAGAAAACAAAAGAAGAAGAAACAAGAGAAAAGAAACAAAGTTATATACAAGAAAATTAAAAAGAGAAAATAAAATAACTACTATAATTTATAAAAGAACTTACCTCCCCGGCAACGGCGCCAAAAACTTGACACCACTAAAAGATTGATGTCTTCTCCCAAGTGCAGGAGTGTCGAAGTAATAAATAACCCGGCAAGACCGGGGTCGAACCACAGGGAGGTTAATTGTACAAATTATAAACAACAATTATAAAACAACAACAACAACAACAACAACAACAACAACAAGACCATAGGGAGGTTAATTGTACAAATTATAAACAACAATTATAAACAATAACAACAACAACAACAATAATAATATTAGTCGTAGTAGTTGTAATAATAATAATAATAATAATAATAATAATAATAATAATAATAGTACTAGTAGTAGTAGTAGTAGTAATAATAATAATAATAATAATAATAGTACTACTAGTAATAATAATAATAATAATAATAATAATAATAATAATAATAATAAAGAAAGAGGAGAACAAGATGAGAACTTTGAGATGGAATATTAACGTAAAGATTTAACAACGATAACAATAACTGTCAAGGTTAGAGGATCCACTAATGGTACATCAAACATGTATAGTATCAACTCTTATTAGTCAATTGGAAACCACACACAAAGAAGGTTCCAATCAGATTATAGATTATTAACATGATTACATTAGTCATCTTATTCAATTAATGCTAATACTTGTAAATCTCATCAAGCATTCATGATTATAACTTATGTTAACAACAAATTAAGTTCCTTTCATAGCTCAGGTGTCGGTTATGCCATATAGTATGGGCTATGAAAGTGCCAAGCATTTGTTGTACCAAGTGTTATACAACATAAATCAAGATTAGTCATTTAACAAGCAAAGTATTAAAGAGTGAACAAGATAACAAATACAAAACATGTTAGTATCAAACATTAAAGTCCATATTAAGTTTACATTATACTTATTCTTACACCATTAGTGTAACCTTTTCACCTTGACATAACTAACTTAGCTAGACATAATGAAAGAAAGCAAAATAGATAAACAAAATAAGAACATAAAAGTTAACTAAGTAAAGGAAAGGAAATGAAAGGCATAAACTTAATATTAATGAAAACAAAGCATAAAAAATACAAAGAGAGAAAGGAAGAACATGATCTTGATCTGGAAACCAAGATGCCTAAATGCATGGCAAATGCCTCCTTTTATAACAAAGCATAAACATTACAAAAAAATACAAAGGAAGAAAGGAAGAGCATGATCTTGATCTGGAGACCAAGATGCCTAAATGCATGGCAAATGCCTCCTCTTATAGGCCAAAATTGGGAACTATTGATTTGATGACTAATTGATGAGTGGGTGGCCAACTCTTGACTTGGTGACAATCCTTATCTTCTCTTGTCTGCCCAAAACGTCATTGATAACGTCAAAACTGGAGCCAGTTGCAAACATGAAAGTTGTAGGCAATTGTCTCAACTCTTGTCTACCCAAAACGTCATTGATAAACGTCATAATTGGACCACTTGAAAGCATTAAAGTTGTATGCAATTGTCTCAGCTTTCTTGTGTAAAATTTTCAGGTCATTTGGACTTCTAGAACTCCAGATATGGCCAAAATACTGAACAGTGCTTGGGTTGGAGGATAGATTCGGGCTTCTTTGTTGTTGCAATAATTTGGACTTGAAAATGGCCTTTTTAGATCTTGGGCTCTATATGAAAGTTGTAGGCCTATGTCTTACCTTTCCATCCATATAAAGTAGACCTAAATTTGAGATCTATAGCTCCAGATATGACCCAATTACCGAGCAGTATTCTGGTTTGGATTGCACCGACATCTCTTTTCTAAGTTTGGCCATCTCTTTATCCT
>NW_011505234.1:0-2190 GCF_000495115.2 Populus euphratica
TAGCAATTGAAAGAGTCATAGAACCTTGCTCAGCTAAAGAACCACGTGATCTCTTCTCAAAAAGGGCATGGTTCCATTATTGGTTCACGGTGGGAGGTGTTAGGATTATTGTCATTATTATGCAACAATCATTTGCAACCTACCCTAAGAAGTAGGATTGTCATTGTCAAAAGCCTACAATGGTAGGGATGTAGCCAAGTTACACCACCATTGACAAAAATAGTGCAACCCATGTATTGCCACCATTAGTGCCACAAATCATATCATAATTTGAGGATCTTGTCTTACTATTGATGCTTATAAATAGAGGCATTATTTGAAAGCAAAATGTGAGAGTGAGTGTGTTAAGAGTGAAGAGAGAAAAAAAGAGTTGCCAAGGGCAGCAGCCCTACTGCCATTGCAGTAATGAGCTGGGAGTTGAGTGTGAGTGGGTGTAATCCTCCTCTTCTATGTATTTGTTTTGTGTTCTTTCTCTATTTCTAATAATATCGACTCCTCCGTGGATGTAGGTGATTTTCCAAACTACGTTAAATATTATATCAGTGTGTTTGGCCTCCTATGAGCAAATATCAGTATATCACCGGTCGGATTCCCCAATAATTGGTATCAGAGCATATGGTTTAAAGTGCTGTTTGATTTTGCTGAAAAATAAAAGTTGTCAAAATTATATTTTGAACATACCACTGTATAAAGGAGGAAGAGACGAAGCCACTATTGAAAACCGCACTGAAATCAGACATCGGACATGGCCGCACGGGCCGTCACACACCAGTGGAGTGGCTGGGCAAGCGCACAGAGGTGCGCCATGCGTTACAAGCGTCTTCTTCGCCCGGATAGGCTGACCCGACCTGAATACCAGACGACCCGACCCACATGCCAGATCTAAATGATGGTGACATCATGATGATGTCACAATAATGTTAGCATGCATAAGTGGTATGCCATGTCATCAGCCACGTCATCAGTCGCGAGCTGAGAGTGAGCCGAGCCACAAGCCGAGGGATAGGATTCTGTGTAACAGAGTCTACGTGCAACTGGTTATGAGATTGAATCTAGACCGCTGATCAGGCTAGAATTGTTTTGATCAAATTGTAGTCGTCTAAAGTGTGATTTGGACGATTTTAGACTTGTTTACATCTAATTTGATCATTTTGGATGCAATGGTACGGTCCAATAATTGAGATTGAGACCAAAAATGACACTGGTGAATTATTAAAGAGAGATTGCCCGATCAAGAGGCATCTTAAGGTCATCATGGTGGTCGATGGAGATGAAGAAGAAGAAATTGCACATGTTTTCCCAATTATATGTACTGAACTGCTATGTGAAGAAATTTTAATTGCCTTATGACACGACTAAAAGATTGATGTCTTCTTCCAAGTGCAAGATTGTCGAAGTAATAAATAACCCAGTAAAACCACGGTCGAAACACAAGGAGGTTAATTGTATAAATTATAGATGACAATAATACAACAACAATAATAATAATAACAACAACAACAACAACAACAACAATAAAGAAAAAAAAAGAGAAAAAGAATATGATGATGATAACTTTGAGATGGAATATTAATATAAGGATTAAACAAGTTATGGTTAGAGGTTCCACTAATGGTATGTCAAACAAGTGTAGTATAAACTCTTATTATTCAATTGGAAATCATGTACAAAGGAGGTTCCAATCAGATTATAAATTGTTAGCATCATCACATTAGTTATCTTATTCGATTAATGCTAATACTTGTAAATCTCGTTAGGCATTCATGATTATAACTTATGTTAACAACAAATCAAGTTTCTTTCATAGCTCAGGTGTCGATTATACCATACAGTATGCACTATGAAAGTGCCAAGTATTTGTTGTACCAAGTATTATACAACATAAATCTAGATTAGTCATTTAAGAAGCAAAGTATTAAAGAGTGAATAAGATAACAAATACAAAATATGTTAGTATCAAACATTAAAGTCCATATTAAGTTTACACTATACTTATTCTTACACCATTAGTGTAACCTTTTCACCTTGACATAATAAAATTAGCTAGACATAATGAAAGAAAGCAAAATAGATAAAAAAAATAAGAACATAAAAGCCATATTAAGTTTACACTATACTTATTCTTATACCATTAGTGTAACCTTTTCACCTTGACATAATAAACTTACCTAAACATAATGAAAGAAAAAA
>NW_011505234.1:2214-3939 GCF_000495115.2 Populus euphratica
TGAGTTTGCATTATACTTATTCTTACACCATTAGTGTAACCTTTTCACCTTGACATAATTAACTTAGCTAGACATAATGAAAGAAAGAAAAATAAATAAACAAAATAAGAAATTAAAAAAGATAAAAGTTAACTAAGTAAATGAAAGGAAATGAAAGGCATAAACTTGATATTAATGAAAACAAAGCATAAACATTACAAAAAATACAAAAAGAGAAAGTAAGAGTATGATCTTGATCTGGAAACCAAGATGCCTATATGCATGGCAAATACCTTCTTTTATAGGCCAAAATTAGGAACTATTAATTTGATGACTAATTGATGAGTGAGTGGTCAACTCTTGACTTGGTGACAATCTTTATTTTCTCTTGTCTGCCCAAAATGTCATTGATAACATCAAAATTGAAACCACGTGAAAACATAAAAGTTATAGGAAATGATATTAGCTTTCTAGGGTAAAACATTAAGGTCATTTGGACTTCTAGAACTCCAGATATGGACCAAACACTGAATAGTGATCGGGCTGGAGAACATATTCGGACTTCTTTGTTGTTGCTACAATTTGGACTTGAAAATGACCTTTTTAAATCTTGGGCTCCATATGAAAGATGTAGGCCTCTGTCTTACCTTTCCATCCACATAAAATAGACCTAAATCCAAGATCTACAGCTTTAGATATGATCCAAGTACCGAACAGTGTTTCGATTTGGACTGCACCGACATCTCTTTTCTAAGTTTGGCCATCTCTTTATCCTTTCAATTTCAGTTCTTAAATTCATCAATCAATCCTTTTTATTTATATGATAGGCCTGCATTTAAAATGGATATTTACCATAAATTAAAGGTATCTTATATTATTAGATATGTTATTATAAAACATACTTTAGTTAAGGAGTTATTGATACTTCAAGTACAAAATGATGATATAAAACCTTCATAAAAATATACTTTTAAGTATTAATCTCCTTGAGGGAAGGTAAAATTAAGACACTCTAGATACCCGATGATGTGGACGATTTGAGGTGGAGAGTGAAAATTGATAAAGACCAATCTTGACGAATCTAAGCATTGGTAGTCTCGCCAGATATTGAGAAATCAAGTATGAAACCAAAATAATCCAGGTCACTTACAAAGAAAAGCCACAACAAAGCTAGCAAATAGTTGTATATATGAAAAGATAATACGATAGATAGATATGGCCTAAGAAGTTCAGGCTAGGAGATTGGGTTTTAAGCGGGACCGTTGTGACCCCTCCAATCTTTCCTGGGAACTTGCTTAGTGGAAGGATTATCCATACAGTACTATTTTCATATATGTGACAATTTGTTATGAAACTGTTGAAGACTAGCAAGATGACGGCACAAAAGAATGATTGGGTTTCGTATGATTAAGGATATGATAGAGTGGTAATTTCTCTAAAGAAGTTAGATTCAGTGACTGTGATTTCTCGAGAGGAGAATTGATGAAGACCTTGATAATGCAAGAGAAATACAACAAGGGGATAAAGATTGGCATCCTATTTTGATTTGGATAGGTGTTGTGACAAGATAAGCTACTATTAAACATAAGCAAGGAATAGGAAGAATCTGGAGAACAGAAATTGCACGAGGGCACACGAAGTTTATGCAGGAGTACCCGAAGGATCCAACGAGGTACTGTGATGAGACAATAGGTGCAACAAGAAGAAGAGTTCCCAGATGAAGCTCAGAGTAGAGACTGTTTGAAG
>NW_011505172.1:0-4077 GCF_000495115.2 Populus euphratica
GGATATGCACCTCCTTATGCTCCACCTCCTACAAGAAATTTTGAGGAAACTTTGTATGCATTCATTGAAAAGCAAGAGACAATCAACACTCAACTTGCTCAAAGCATAACAGATTTTAAAGATACTCTTACAAAATTCACATTTGCTATCAGCTTTCAAGAGAAAGGTAAGTTTCCATATCAACCACAACAAAATCCCAAGGGGCAATACAATGCAAATGCAAGTAGTCATAGAAGTCAACACATGGATCAAGTCAAATCAGTCATCACTCTTCGTAGTGGTAAGGTTATTAAAAAACCCACTCTTGAACCTTGTGAGAAAGATGATGAGTCAATCTCTAAGGGTAAGGAAGGGGTTGAATCTGAATATTGCAAGGAAAAGACTGATTCCCTGTCAACACTTCCATTTCCTCATGCCATGACTAATCAGAAAGAAATCGAGGATGAAAAAGGCACTAAAAATGTTGATGCGGTTCTTTTATCAAAAGTGACAACAGATTCGACACCCGACATCACACCAATCGATGATTACTTTCATGATGAATCTCTACTTTCTCTTAGTTCAATGCCTTGGTTTACTAAAAATATCAATTTTCTTGCTTCAGGATTTTTGCCAGCTCACTGGAGTACCGAAGAAAAACAAAAATTTTTTAGCAACGTGCAAAACTTTTATTAGGATGACCCTTACTTATTCAATTATCATCCTGATCAAATATTTCAAAGATGCTTTCCCGATAATGAGGTAAGTAATTTTATTAAATTTTATCACTCTAAGGCACATGGGGATCATTTCTCATCAAAAAAGAGGACTGTAGAAATCTTACAAAGTGGATTTTACTGGCCCACCATATTTAAGGAGTCACATGCATTCCGCAAAAACTGTGAAAATTGTCAAAAGGTAGGATTTATTTCAAAACACAGAGAGTCTTTAGATAATCTTCTATTGACTCTTAAGTCTCATCATAGTCGAGATAAGTATCGTGCAATTCATGACTTATAAACCCATTTTCATAAAGAACATGCTTGACATAGTCTTAAGAATTTGACTAAAAAAGACCCTGTTTGATAGTTTTTAAGAAAACTAGATGGGAAGCCTATCCCTGACCCATAGAGGGCGTTTAAGTCGTTCTTGGATGTAAAACCAAGGAAAGATGTGAGCCACAATCACAACCACCTATACATATGCTTTTTTAAAAAAAAAAAAGAGAGAGAAAGTGTGTGTGTGAGACTCCAGCTGGCCTACATATAGATGGTTTGATTAGCTTTTTAATTTCTCATCTATAAAATGCCCTCTTCCTTCCTTTCATTTCTACTCAACCCATACATTCAACAAATACAAAAGTGTGTAGAAATGGCAAGTTCCTCAAGTCATCATATAAGAAATATTTGTGTTTTCGGTGGATCTAGTCCTGGGAAAGAAAAGGAGTTTTTAGAATCAGCCAATCATCTTGGTCAAGTGCTAGCTGAGAGAAAGATTCATTTAGTGTATGGGGGAGGCAGTCTTAGGTTAATGGGAGGTGTGTCAATAGCTGCATTTTTAGGAGGTAGTCAAGTTTTGGGGGTCGTCCCCGAAGCTTTAGCACAAGGGGACATCATTGGAAAAACAATTGGAGAGGAACTTCAGGTCTCCACAATGTCAGCTCGAATGAATGCAATGTTTAACCATGTTGATGCCTTCATTGCTTTACCAGGTGGTCTAGGCACATTGGAAGAGATCTTTCATATTTCCTCTTGGGGACTAATGTAATCATTCCAACTGCGCATTCACCATAAACCCATAGGTTTGTTAAATGTTAATGGTTATTATGATAAGTTGTTGTCTTTTCTTGATCATGTTATGGAACAGAAATTTCTAACATCTTCTGCACGACAAATCATAATCTCTGCTGCTACTGCTGAACAATTAATTGACCAGCTACAATCCTTCATTCCTGTAATTGATCCTTCCATGAGTCGCATAAATTAGTCAACTAAGGAAAGCCGTAAAAAGCTTAGATTGGATTTGAGCCTTCATTTGTGAATTTTTATGTCTTTTGGTTTTATTATTGTGTTTTGTTATTTCTTATTTTTGTTTCAGTGTGTTTCAGGTTTGTCGGTGTTCGTTATTTCAGGTGATATCTTCTATACTCTATCTTTCTACCTTAGAACATTGAGGGCAATGTCTAGTTTTGGTCGGGGGGAGAGGGTAGTAGTTGATAAAAAAAAAAATTGTTTTTCATTTCATAAAGCATGTGCATAATTGTTGTTACTAGGATGATAGAGTAAGGAGAACTTTTATGACTCTTGAGACGCATCTTAGTAACCATTCTTAACAAGGTCTATCATAATACTTCTTGAAATATTCAGGTTTATAAACTCTCACATTGTTATACTTAATTCTACTCATATACTTATTTAACATGTATTCTTAAACCTTAATTTACACACACACACTTTAAACATATGATTGTGGGTTGCATATTGGATTATTACATTATTTATGTTCTTTTGTTAAAGGTAACAACTAAGGGAAAGGGATAGTATATAATTTGAAAAAAAACAAAAAAAAGAGCAAAAAAAAAAAGAAGAAGAATGATGATAATAAAAATGTAGATAAGTTTGGTTTCGTAGCCTCCCTAACCTAAGCAATTAAGCTCGAAGGGGTGTTTTAACACCTAATACCCTAAAGTCAACTGACTTGGGAGCTATTGGCCCAACGCTTGTTACATGGGTTGAGGAGAAAAGCTTAAAGGAATCAAACATTGCACTATCTACATATCAGTATCTGCGACCCGAGTTACTAAGCTCGTAGGGGCCTGCGACCTGAGTTATTAAGCTCGTAGAGGTGTCTTAACACCTAATGCCCTAAGACCAACTGGTCTAGGAGTCATTAGCCCAAAGCTCGTTACATGAGTTAAAGATGCTTGGTGTTTTTAAATTATATGTATATATATTTTTAAAAAAAAAATAAGAAGGAAAAAAAAAGACAAAAATAATAATCCCAACCCAAGGAAGTTAACCTTAAACATTAGAATAAAAATTTTGTTTTCTTCCAAGAAAAGCCCTATAATTATGTGTTGATACATTGAGCATAAAAGAAAGGTTTATGAATATCTTGTTAAGAGGTATTGAGCAGGTATATAAATTTAACGAGAGTTTGTTTATCTAGATAGATTAATGGAAGTTAAATGATGAATACCTTGCTTTATGGAATTTGCAAATTGTTTTTTTTATTTTAACACTTTGATTACTAAGGACTAGTAATAAGCTGGTTGGGGGGTGTGATTAGTACTTAAAAGTGCATTTTTATCATGGTTTTATATCATGATTTTGCACTTGAAGTATCAATAACTTCTTAACTAAAACATGTTTTATAATAATATGTCTAATAATATAAGATACCTTTAATTTATGGTAAATGTTCATTTTCAATGCAAACCTATCACATAAATGAAAGGATTGATTGATGACTTTAAGAACTTAAATTGCAAGGGTAAAGAGATGACCAAAATTAGAAAAGAGATGTTGGTGCAATCCAAACCAGAACACTGTTCGGTAATTAGGTCATATCTGGAGCTATAGATCTCAGATTTAGGTCTACTTTATATGGATGGAAAGGTAAGACATAGGCCTACAACTTTCATATGGAGCCCAAGATCTAAAAAGGCCATTTTCAAGTCCAAATTATTGCAACAACAAAGAAGCCCGAAACTGTCCTCCAGCCCCAGTACTGTTCAGTATTTTGGCCATATCTGGAGTTCTAGAAGTCCAAATGAGCTGAATTGTTTACACAAGAAAGCTGAGACAATTGCCTACAACTTTCATGTTTTCAAGTGGCTCCAATTTTAACGTTATCAATGACGTTTTGGGCAGACAAGAGAAGATAAGGATTGTCACCAAGTCAAGAGTTGGCTACCCACTCATCAATTAGTCATCAAATCAATAGTTCCTAATTTTGGCCTATAAAAGGAGGCATTTGTCATGCATTTAGGCATCATGGTCTCCAGATCAAGATCATACTCTTGCTTTCTTTCTTTGTATTTTTTATAATGTTTATGCTTTGCTTTCATTAATATCAAGTTTATGTCTTTCATTTCCT
>NW_011505216.1:0-3970 GCF_000495115.2 Populus euphratica
TCCTCTCGATGCATCTCATTTTAATTTTAAACCAGGCATTATTCAACTTTTACCTTCTTTTCATGGCTTAGAATTGGAAAATCTATACTTGCATTTAAGGGAATTTGAGGAGGTCTGCAACACATATAATGATTTAAATTGTAGCATGAACACCATCAGATTAAAGCTTTTCCCTTTTTCATTAAAAGATAAAGCTAAAACATGGCTACAAAATTTAAGACCAGGATCCATTCGTGCTTGGGATGAAATGCAACAACAGTTTTTAAAAAAGTTTTTCCCATCTCATAGAACAAACTCTTTCAAGAGACAAATCACCACTTTCACTCAAAAACCAGGAGAAACATTTTACCAATGTTGGGATAGGTATCGAGACTTGCTTAGTACTTGCCCTCATCATGGTTTTGAAACATGGAGATTGGTTTCACATTTCTATGAAGGGTTAACACCTAAAGATAGGCAAATGGTTGAATTGATGTGCAATGGAACTTTTGAAGATAAAGACCCTGATGAAGCAATGGAGTACTTAGACTTGTTAGCTGAAAATGCTCAAAATTGGGACACCGCGGGTACTTATGAGGCACTGAGTAAAACTCAACCTCATACATCTAGTGGAGGTATGTACAACCTTAGGGAAGATCATGACCTTCAAGCCAAGTTTGCATCTTTAGCTAGGAAAGTCGAGGCACTAGAATTAAAAAAGAGTGGTCAATTAAAATCTGTTGAAAACATTGTGTGTCAAATCTGTGAAACAAATGAACACTCAACCAACGATTGTCCAACCTTGCCTTCTTTTAAAGAATGTCTCCATGAACAAGCCCATGCTTTAAACAGTTTTCAAAGGGTCAACCACAACCCATACTCACAAACATACAATCCTGGTTGGAGAAATCACCTGAATTTCAGTTGGAAGAGTGACAATGCACAAACTTCACCACCACAGTTCCAAGCACATCATAATTTCCAAAATTATCATGGATATGCACCTCCTTATGCTCCATCTCCTACAAGAAAGTTTGAGGAAACTTTGTATGCATTCATTGAAAAGCAAGAGACAATCAACACTCAACTTACTCAAAGCATAACAGATTTTAAAGAAACTCTTGCAAAATTCACATCTGCTCTCAATTTTCAAGAGCAAGGTAAGTTTCCATCTGAACCACAGCAAAATCTCAAGGAGCAATACAATGCAAATGCAAGTAGTTATGGAAGTCAACACATGGATCAAGTCAAATCAGTCATCACTTTTTGTAGCGGTAAGGTTATTCAAAAACCAATTCTTGAACCTTGTGAGAAAGATGATGTGTCAACCTCTGAGGGTAAGGAAGGGGTTGAATCTAAAAATTGCAAAAAAACGACTGATTCTCCGCCAGCTCTTCCATTTTCTCATGCCATGACCAATCAAGAAGAAATCGAGGATGAAAAAGGCATCGAAAAGGTTGATGCGAATCTTTTATCAAAAGTGACAACAGATTCGACACCCGACATCACACCAATCAATGATTACTTTCCTGATAAATCTCTACTTTCTCTTAGTTCAATGCCTTGGTTTGCTAAAAATATCAATTTTCTTGCTTCAGGATTTTTGCCAGCTCAGTGGAGTATTGAAGATACAAGAAACTTTTTGAGCAATGAGCAAAATTTTTGTTGGGATGACCCTTACTTATTCAATTATTGTCCTGATTAAATATTTAAAAAATACATTCTCGACAATGAGGTAAGTAATTTCATTAAATTTTGTCACTCTAAGGCATATGGGGATCATTTCTCATCAAAAAAGAGGATTGTAGAAATCTTACAAAGTGGATTTTACTGGCCCATCATATTCAAGGAGTCAGATGCATTCTGCAAAAACTGTGAAAATTGTCAGAAGGTGGGATTTATTTCAAAACACAGAGAGTCTTTAGATAATCTTCTATTGACTCTTAAGTCTCATCATAGTCGAGATAAGCATCGTGCAATTCATGATTTATGGCCAATATTCCATAAGGAACATGCTCGACATAGTCTTGGGAATCTGACTAAAAAAGACCTTGTTTGGCAGTTTTTAAGAAAACTAGATGGGAAGCCTATCCCCGACCCATTGAGGGCGTTTAAGCTGTTCTTGGACGTAAAACCAAGGGAAGATGTGAGCCACAATCACAACTACCTGTACATACACATGCTTGGTTTTATTATTGTGTTTTGTTGTTTCTTATATTTGTTTCAGTGTGTTTCAGGTTTGTCAGTGTTCGTTATTTCAGGTGATATCTTCTATACTCTATCTTTCTACCTTAGAACATTGAGGACAATGTCTCGTTTTGGTTGGGGGGAGAGGGTAGTAGTTGATAAAAAAAAAAAATTGTTTTCCATTTCATAAAGCATATGCAACATTGTTGTTACTAGGATGGCGGAGTAAAGGAGCTCTTTTGTTAAATTGACTCTTGAGACGCATCTTAGTAACCATTCTTAGCAAGGTCTATTATAATACTTCTTGAAATATTCAGGTTTACAAACTCTCACATTGTTATCACTTAATTCTGCTCATATACTTATTTAACATGTATTCTTAAACCTTAATTTACACACACACACTTTAACATATGATTGTGGGTTGCATATTGGATTATTACATTATTTATGCTCTTTTGTTAAAGGTAACAACTAAGGGAAAGGGATTTGATATAATTAAAAAAAAGAAAAAAAAAGAAAAAAGAAAGAAAAAAAAAGAAAAGAAAGAAAAAAAAATGATAATAATAAAAATATAGATAAGTTTGGTTTCGTAGCCTCCCTAACCTAAGCAATTAAGCTCGAAGGGGTGTTTTAACACCTAATACCCTAAAGTCAACTGACTTGGGAGCTATTGGCCCAACGCTTGTTACATGGGTTGAGGAGAAAAGCTTAAGGAAATCAAACATTGCACTATCTACATATCAGTATCTACGACCCGAGTTACTAAGCTCGTAGGGGTGTCTTAACACCTAATGCCCTAAGACCAACTGGTCTGGGAGTCATTAGCCGAAAGCTCGTTACATGAGTTAAAGATGCATGGTGTTTTTAAATTATATGTATATATATTTAAAAAAAAAGGAAGAAAAAAAAAAGACAAAAATAATAATCCCAACCCAAGGAAGTTAACCTTAAATATTAGAACAAAAATTTTGTTTTCTTCCAAGAAAAGCCCCATAATTATGTGTTGATACATTGAGCACAAAAGAAAGGTTTATGAATATCTTGTTAAGAGGTATTGAGCAGGTATACAAATTTAACGAGAGTTTGTTTATCTGGATAGATTAATGGAAGTTAAATGATGAATACCTTGCTTTGTGTAATTTTCAAACTGTTTTTCTATTTTAAAGCTTTGATTACTAGGGACTAGTAATAAGCTGGTTGGGGGGGTGTGATTAGTACTTAAAAGTGCATTTTTATCAAGGTTTTATATCATCATTTTGCACTTCAAATATCAATAACTCCTTAACTAAAATATGTTTTATAATAATGTATCTAATAATATAAGATACCTATAATTTGTGGTAAATGTCTATTTTTAATGCAGGCCTATCACATAAATGAAAGGATTGATTGATGACTTGAAGAACTTAAATTGCAAGGATAAAGAGATGACCAAACTTAGAAAAGAGATGTCGGTGCAATCCAAACCGGAACACTGTTTGGTAATTGGGTCATATCTAGAGCTATATATCTCAGATTTAGGTCCAATTTATATGGATGGAAAGGTAAGACATAGGCCAACAACTTTCATATGGAGCCCAAGATCTAAAAAGGCCATTATCAAGTCCATATTGTAGCAACAACAAAGAAGCCCGAATCTGTCTTCCAGCCCGAGCACTATTCGGTATTTTGGCCATATCTGGAGTTCTAGAAGTCCAAATGAGCTGAATGTTTTACACAAGAAAGCTGAGACAATTGCCTACAACTTTCATGTTCGCAACTAGCTCCAATTTTGACGTTATCAATGACATTTCGGGCAGAC
>NW_011505151.1:0-950 GCF_000495115.2 Populus euphratica
TATATATATAAAAAAAAAAAAAACTTGAATTACTTTAATTATCTTGCACGAGGAGTAACTAAAAACAAAACAAAAAAATTACAAAATTCAAATATTAATAATTTAATATTAAAAATTAAAATTAAAAAAATTAATAATTTCATAAAAATATATTAAAAAAATTCAAATTAAATCAAGTTATCTCAACTATCTCGCTCAAATAATCTTTAAAAAAAACAAAAACAAATAACAAAGTCCTATAAGTATTCTTCCTTCTTTCTTTCTTTGAGCTGTTTACATCCATAAAGTTCTTGAAATATGACATTTTAGTCTGTTTCTTCATCTAAATTAAACAGACAGAGGCTATCTTCTATTTGGAAAGAACGGAGAGAGGGGAGGGAGGTGAAACCACAATTTTGAAACTCCGGCCTTACGGGTCTATTAGGGACTCGGTGGACCTAGAGTTGGAATTGAACAAGGTTAAAAAAAAAAACTTGAGATGACCGGATAAGACCTAATCAAAACTCAATTATAATATTTTAATTTTTATTTTTTTATTAAAATAATATCATTTTAATTTGAAAAAAAATAAATTAACTTAAATAACTTGATGATCCGGTCAAAACTCAAAATCCAGACCTTAAACTCGATCAATTATTAAACCAAGTTTAAAAACTATGGATGAAACTATCAAAAAAAAGATAATGGCTTCTTGCCTGTCATCCTTCCTCTCATTCCTGAGCTCAAGAGTGAACACCAACTCTTTTATAATAGATCAAATTACATGTATTTTTTTCTTTTAATTTCTTTTAATGAATAATTGATTGCAACTATTTTTGTATATGTTATGAATTCATTTGAAAATATAGTTGGAATTAAATTTTTTAAAATTTTAATTTTTTATATTTTTAGATCGTTTTGATATTTTAAAAATAATTTTTTAAAAATAAAAAAAATATTATTTTAATATA
>NW_011505151.1:1781-2179 GCF_000495115.2 Populus euphratica
CTATTGATTCTCACCTTCTCTCTTCTCTCCACCCTCTCTTTTTCCAGCTTCTCCCCCACAGACAACCACCTCATTTCTTGTGGCTCCACCGTCGACACCACCGTCGACTACCGCCGTTTTATCTCCGCTTCCAATCCGAACTCGCCGCTTCTCTCCTCAGCAAAAACGATTCCGCTCACCAACCAAAGCCCATCTCCTTATTCCATCCAAATCTACAACTCTGCAAGAATTTTCAAAAAACCTTCAAAATATGCTTTTGAGATTAAGGAACCAGGGACTCATATGGTAAGGCTTCATTTTCACGCTTTTTTTTCTTCCAATTTGGACTTAAGCGATGCTCAATTTCACGTTTTGGTTAACGGATATGTTGCTTTGAGCAATTTCAGTGTAGGGACAGG
>NW_011505151.1:2221-4114 GCF_000495115.2 Populus euphratica
AGGGAAAGTTAGGGACTTCGTAGTTAAGGAGTACTTTATATGGGCTGATTCTGATAAGATTGTGATTAATTTTGTGCCTGCAAAGAAGGGTAATTATGGTTTTGTTAATGCAATTGAAGTGATATCTGCACCTAAAGATTTGATTGCTGACGTGGGATTTCTTGTTAATGGTAATAAAGATGAGAAATTTGTGGGATTAACCAAGCAGGCACTTGAAACTGTGCATAGGATCAATGTTGGAGGTCCAAAGGTGACACCTTTTAATGATACTGTATGGAGAACGTGGATTCCTGATCATGAGTTTTTGAAATCAAGCAATGATTTGTCGAAACGGATGTACTTTGGTGGTCGTATTCATTACCAAATTGGAGGGGCTAGCAGGGAAGTAGGTCCTGATTTTGTGTACAAGACTGCTCGAGTTATTACTAACACTAATGGCTCAGTACTTAATGTTAATATGACATGGGAGTTTCCAGTGGATGAGGGTTATAAGTATCTTGTTAGGATGCATTTCTGTGATATTGCTAGCATATCGCTTGGTTTGATACATTTTAATGTCTATGTTAATGGGTACCTGGCATATGAAGATTTAGATCTTTCGTCTATTACATATACGCTGGCTTCTCCGTTTTATGTGGATTTTGTTGTTGATGATGATAGCTCTGGGGTTTTGCGTGTTAGTGTTGGACCTACCAACAAGACCATGGCATATGGAGTTGATGGTATTTTGAATGGGGTGGAGATCATGAAGATGAATAATTCAATGGGGAGTCTTGGTGGAAAGATTTGTGCAGGCATGGTTTTGAAAAGTTGGCCTAGAGGAAACATTGGTGTTCTGGTTCCATTTGTTGCTGGTTTGTGTTTGTTGCTGAGTCTAGCTCTGGTTATGCATAGGAGAACAGTGGGAATGAGGAACCCTGTTTCCTGGTCCAAATTGCCTACAGAGGTCCCAGGAGTTGACTTAAACCATGGTAATCTACATTTGTCTGGTAAAGCGTGATTTCTGTTCTATAGCACAGGTTGTTGTATGATAAAACTGGTGATGCAGATGCTATAGAATGATGGTATTCTCACCTTCTGCTATTTAAGGTCATAGTAAGTTCTTATTTGAAGTATCTAAAGCTTAATGTACCTTTCCAGTATTGTAATGCTAATTTGTAAGCAAGCTGTTTTTGTAGCATATAATATACTGTGCAACTTCTATATTTTGTAATGCAGGATACAATATCTTCAATTATCTCTTGTACTTTGCGACCCTTAAATAAGATTCCAGCTATTTTACTGAAAGCATACCCATTCAACAGTTTGCTCGAACTTTTCAACCTTAAGTTGTATTGTTTGCAAGCTTGAACCAAGCCCGGCTTCATTCAATTGATTTTGAAAAGGCTGTTTCCGCTTTGGCATGCTGATACGACGAGAGGAAGAAATTACGCTTAAAGTATCTCACCTAGGGCAGACAAGTGATTACTGTAATGTTATTAAGTAATGAATATCATCTTGTTAGGATGGTGTTTCCCTTGATTCTTGTTCGTATTGCAATGATGGTTCTATTTTTGGAAAGCAATCACATGATTTTGATTGCATGGAATCACGAATTTAGCCTGCACATATTCATGAATTGGCACTTAAAAGGTAGAGAATATGCCTTCCGGAGGTAAAAAAAAAACTGACTAGTGATAAATTATGTTAACTACTTGCTGATTTGTTTTCCTAATTTACAACGGTGCCCGTAAAGCATCCCACTACTGCTAGATGATGGCCTCTATGGAATAACCCTAAGGGTGTAGAGATGAACTGTTAGAAGGCAAAACCTTTCTTCATGGCGATTTGAAAATTTTCTTAAATTAATATGAATATTATCACATTTACAGTTTGTTTGGGTAAGAAGGGAAT
>NW_011505213.1:0-3974 GCF_000495115.2 Populus euphratica
GACTTGTTAGCTGAAAATGCTCAAAATTGGGACTCCGCGGGGACTTATGAGGCACCGAGTAAAACTCAACCTCATACATCTAGTGGAGGTATGTACAACCTTAGGGAAGATCATGACCTTCAAGCTAAGTTTACATCTTTAGCTAGAAAAGTCGAGGCACTAGAATTGAAAAAGAGTGGTCAATTAAAGTCTGTTGAAAACATTGTGTGTCAAATTTGTGAAACAAATGAACACTCAACCAACAATTGTCCAACCTTGCCTTCTTTTAAGGAATGTCTCCATGAACAAGCTCATGCTTTAAACAGTTTCCAAAGGCCCAACCACAACCCATACTCCCAAACATACAACCCTGGTTGGAGAAATCACCCAAATTTTAGTTGGAAGAGTGAGAACAACAATGCACAAACTTCACAACCACCGTTTCAAGCACACCACAATTTCCAAAATTCTTATGGATATGCACCTCCTTATGCTCCACCTCTTAGAAGAAATCTTGAGGAAACATTGCATGCATTCATTGAAAAGCAAGAGACAATCAATACTCAACTTGCTCAAAACATGACAGATTTTAAAAATACTCTTGCAAAATTAACATCTGCTCTCAGTTTCCAAGAGAAAGGTAAGTTTCCATCTCAACCATAATAAAATCCCAAGGGGCAATATAATGCAAATGCAAGTAGTTCCGGAAACCAACACATGGATCAAGTCAAATCAGTCACTACTCTGCGCAGTGGTAAGGTTATTGAAAAACCCTCTTTTGAACCTTATGAGAAAGATGATGAGTCAATCTCTGAGGGTAAGGAAGGGGTTGAATCTGAAAATTGCAAAGAAACGACTGATTCACCGCTGGCACTTCCATTTCCTTAAGCCATGACCAAACAAAGGAAAGTCAATCACAACTCTGAAATTTTTGAAATTTTCAAACAGGTAAGGATCAATATACCTTTGCTGGATGCTATTAAACAGGTTCCTTCCTATGCTAAATTTTTGAAAGATCTATGCACTGTGAATAGGAAACTGAATGTGAAAAAGAAAGCCTTTTTAGCTGAACAAGTAAGTGCCATTCTTCAGAACAATAATGCTTTGAAATATAAAGACCCTGGTTGTCCTACAATTTCTTGCTTTATTGGAGAGCATAAAATTGAAAGAGCCTTACTTGATCTTGGTGCTCTTCTTGCTTTATTGGAGAACAAAAAATTGAAAGAGCCTTACTTGATCTCGGTGCTAGTGTGAATTTACTTCTATATTTAGTTTTTCAAAGTCTCAATCTAGGTGAGTTAAAACCAACTTCTATATCTCTTTTACTTGCCGATAGATCTGTAAAAGTGCCTAGAGGAATAATTGAAGACGTGTTAGTACAAGTCGATAAATTCATTTATCCTGTGGACTTTATTGTCTTGGACACAGAACCTGTTGAAGCATGTAATTCATTTCCTGTTATTTTAGGACGTCCATTTCTTGCAACATCTAATGCATTGATTAATTGTAGGAATGGACTGATGAAGCTATCATTTGGAAACATGACATTAGAGATGAATATTTTCAACATTTGCAAGCAACCTGGAGATGATAATGATTTACAAGTAGATCATATTGACGAATTGGTTTATGATCAACTTCAATCTACTTTAAGTAAAAATGAATTGGATGAATCTGAAGATTTGCAAATGATTTATTCTGAGGAAAAAATCACGGATGAAAAATGCATAGAAAATGTTGATGTGAATCTTTTGTCAATAGTGACAACAAATTCGACATCTAACATCACACCAATCGATGATTACTTTCCTAACGAATCCTTACTTTCTCTTAGTCCAATGCCTTGGTATGATAAAAATATCAATTTTCTTGCTTTAGGAGATTTGCCAGCTGATTGGAGTACTCAAGACAAAGAAAAGTTTTTGAACGAAGTGAAGAGCTTTTATTATGATGACCCTAACTTATTCAAATATTGTCCTGATCAAATATTTCAAAGATTCATTCCCGACAATGAGGTAAGTAGTGTCATTAAACTTTGTCATTCTGAAGCATGTGGAAGTTATTTCTCGTCAAAAAAGACAGTTACAAAAATCTTTCAAAATGGATTTTATTGGCCCACCATGTTCAAGGACACGCATGCATTCTGCAAAACTTGTGAAAATTGTGAAAAAGTTGATACTGGTCAAAAAAATTTGTTTTATAATTCTCAACTCTATGCATTCCCTAGAGAGCTAAGACCAAGATGGAGCAATCCTTATGGGGCCTGTGATATTCAGAATTCAATGAATGACAATGATTTTAAGGAAAATGGACATCGTTTAAAAGCTTACTTTGATAATTTTCCTAGTGAAAATGAATCAACTGGTTTGAATGATCTTGTAGATAAAGGTTGATTATTTTGTTTTTCTCACATTGTTTTTGTGTTTCTTTTTGAGTGATTTTTGCTAGTTTCTCTCACCCCGCTCAAATGGCGGACAACGGTACTCCGTGACTTAAGTCGGTTCTTTCAGTTTCCCACAATAACTGATATTTGTGTTTATATTTGTGCAATTCTTTAAATCTCTCTTCCAATTCTCATTTGAAAATGGACACTAATCTTGAAAAATTGAAAAAGTATTTTCCCGCTCTGCCTCAGAATGCGATTACAAAAATTTACCGTGCGAGATGTGCAAAATTGAGATTGTTAATGAATCATGGAATTCCTGAAGATATTCGCTGGTTGATTGAAGCAAATGTTCGATTATCAGGTGAGTCCTCTAACTTCTTCATTTCACACATGCTTGGAACACGTAAAAGCACTTTTGCAAAGAAACGTCGTGCAAAACGACTAGAAGTCTGTCATCGATGTGCTAGATGGACTTGTAATACACAATGTCGTTCTTTAGGAATGGTATCTATAAACCGTGAAGATAAAATATAATTCATTAAGGATGGCCTGAGTAAGGAGTCTTTAGATAATCTTCTATTGACTCTTGAGACGCATCCTAGTGGAGATTTACAAACTCTCGCATTGTTATCACTTAATTCTGCTCACATACTTATTTAACATGTATTGTTAAACCTTAATTTACACACACACACTTTAACATATGATTGTGGGTTGCATATTGGATTATTACATTATTTATGTTCTTTTGTTAAAGGTAACAACTAAGGGAAAGGGATTGTATATAATTAAAAAAAAAACATGAAAAAAAAGAAAAAGAAAAAATGATGATAATAAAAATGTAGATAAGTTTGGTTTCGTAGCCTCCCTAACCTAAGCAATTAAGCCCAAAGGGGTGTTTTAACACCTAATACCCTAAAGTCAACTGACTTGGGAGCTATTGGCCCAACGCTTGTTACATGGGTTGAGGAGAAAAGCTTAAGGCAATCAAACATTGCACTATCTACATATCAGTATCTGCGACCCGAGTTACTAAGGTCGTAGGGGTGTCTTAACACCTAATGCCCTAAGACCAACTGGTCTGGGAGTCATTAGCTGAAAGCTCGTTACATGGGTTAAAGATGCATGATGTTTTTAAATTATATGTATTTATATTTTTTTTAAAAAAAAAGAAAAAAAAAGAGAAGAAAAAAAAAGACAAAAATAATAATCCCAGCCCAAGGAAGTTAACCTTAAACATTAGAAATTTTTTTTTGTTTTCTTCCAAGAAAAGCCCCATAATTATGTGTTGATACATTGAGCACAAAACAAAGGTTTATTAATATCTTGTTAAGAGGTATTGAGCAAATATATAAATTTAATGAGAGTTTGTTTATCTAGATAGATTAATGGAAGTTAAATGATGAATACCTTGCTTTGTGAAATTTCCAAATTGTTGTAACGCTTTCATTACTAGGGACTAGTAATAAGCTGGTTGAGGGGTGTGATTAGTACTTAAAAGTGCATTTTTATCATGGTTTTATATCATCATTTTGCACTTGAAGTATCAAGAACTCCTTAACCAAAGCATGTTTTATAATAATATATCTAATAATATAAGATCCCTTTA
>NW_011505200.1:0-4021 GCF_000495115.2 Populus euphratica
AATACCATCAAATTAAAGCTTTTTCCTTTTTCATTAAAAGATAAAGCTAAAACATGGTTACAAAATTTAAGACCAGGATCCATTCGTGCTTGGGATGAAATGCAACAACAATTTTTAAAGAAGTTTTTCCCATCTCATAGAACAAACTCTTTCAAGAGACAAATCACCACTTTCACTCAAAAACCAGGAGAAACATTTTACCAATGTTGGGATAGGTATCGAGATTTGCTTAGTACTTGCCCTCATCATGGTTTTGAAACATGGAGATTGGTTTCACATTTCTATGAAGGGTTAACACCTAAAGATAGGCAAATGGTTGAATTGATGTGCAATGGAACTTTTGAAGATAAAGACCCTGATAAAGCAATGGAGTACTTAGACTTGTTAGGTGAAAATGCTCAAAATTGGGACACCGCAGGTACTTATGAGGCACTGAGTAAAACTCAACCTCATACATCTAGTGGAGGCATGTACAACCTTAGGGAAGATCATGACCTTCAAGCCAAGTTTGCATCTTTAGCTAGAAAAGTCGAGGCACTAGAATTGAAAAAGAGTGGTCAATTAAAATCTGTTGAAAACATTGTGTGTCAAATCTGTAAAACAAATGAACACTCAACCAACGATTGTCCAACCTTGCCTTCTTTTAAGGAATGTCTCCATGAACAAGCCCATGTTTTAAACAGTTTCCAAAGGCCCAACCACAACCCATACTCACAAACATACAACCCTGGTTGGAGAAATCACCCAAATTTCAATTGGAAGAGTGAGAACAACAATGCACAAACTTCACAACCACCGTTTCAAGCACACCACAATTTCCAAAATTCTCATGGATATGCACCTCCTTATGCTTCACCTTCTAGAAGAAATCTTGAGGAAACATTGCATGCATTCATTGAAAAGCAAGAGACAATCAATACTCAACTTGCTCAAAACATGACAGATTTTAAACATACTCTTGCTAAATTAACATCTGCTCTTAGTTTTGAAGAGAAAGGTAAGTTTCCATCTCAACCACAACAAAATCCCAAGGGGCAATACAATTCAAATGCAAGTAGTTCCGGAAGCCAACACATGGATCAAGTCAAATCAGTCACTATTCTGCGTAGTGGTAAGGTTATTGAAAAACCCTCTCTTGAACCTTATGAGAAAGATGATGAGTCAATCTCTGAGGGTAAGGAAGGGGATAAATCTGAAAATTGCAAAGAAACGACTGATTCACCGCCAGCACTTCCATTTCCTCAAGCCATGACCAAACAAAGGAAAGTTAATCACAACTCTGAAATTTTTGAAATTTTCAAACAGGTAAGGATCAATATACCTTTGCTGGATGCTATTAAACAGGTTCCTTCCTATGCTAAATTTTTGAAAGATCTATGCACTGTGAAGAGGAAACTAAATGTTAAAAAGAAACCCTTTCTAGCCGAATAAGTAAGTGCTATTCTTCAGAACAATAATGCTTTGAAATATAAAAACCCTAGTTGTCCTACAATTTCTTGCTTTATTGGAGAGCATAAAATTGAAAGAGCCTTACTTGATCTTGGAGCTAGTGTGAATTTACTTCCATATTTAGTTTTTCAGAGTCTCAATCTAGGTGAGTTAAAACCAACTTCTATATCTCTTTTACTTGCCGATAGATCTGTAAAAGTGCCTAGAGGAATAATTGAAGATGTGTTAGTACAAGTTGATAAATTCATTTATCTTGTGGATTTTATTGTCTTGGACACAGAACCTGTTGAAGCATGTAATTCATTTCCTATTATTTTAGGACGTCCGTTTCTTGCAACCTCTAACGCATTGCTTAATTGTAGGAATGGACTGATGAAGCTATCATTTGGAAACATGACATTGGAGATGAATATTTTCAACATTTGCAAGCAACCTGGAGATGATAATGATTTACAAGAAGTAGATCATATTGACGAATTAGTTTATGATCAACTTGAATCTACTTTAAGTAAAAATGAGTTGGATGAATCTGAAGATTTGCAAATGATTTATTCTGAGGAAGAAATCACGAAGGAAAAACACACCGAAAATGTTGATGCGAATCTTTTGTCAATAGTGACAACAGATTCAACATCTAGCATCACACCAATCGATGATTACTTTACTAACGAATCCTTACTTTCTCTTAGTCTAATGCCTTGGTATGATAAAAATATTAATTTTCTTGCTTTAGGAGATTTGCCAGCTGATTGGAGTACCCTAGACAAGAAAAGTTTTTGAACGAAGTGAAGAATTTTTATTGTGATGACCCTAACTTATTCAAATATTGTCCTGATCAAATATTTCAAAGATTCATTCTTGACAATGAGGTAAGTAGTGTCATTAAACTTTGTCATTCTGAAGCATGTGGAAGTTATTTCTCGTCAAAAAAGACAGCTACAAAAATCTTTCAAAATGGATTTTATTGGCCCACCATGTTCAAGGACACACATGCATTCTGCAAAACTTGTGAAAATTGTCAAAAAATTAACACTGGTCAAAAAGTTTTGTTTTATAATTCTCAAATCTATGCATTCCCTAGAGCGCTAAGACCAAGATGGACCAATCCTTATGGGGCCTATGATATTGAGAATTCAATGAATGACAATGATTTTAAGGAAAATGGACATCGTTTGAAAGCTTACTTTGATAAGTTTCCTAGTGAAAATGAATCAACTGGTTGGAATGATCTTGTAGATAAAGGTTGATTATTTTGTTTTTCTCATCTTGTTTTTGTGTTTCTTTTTGAGTGATTTTTGCTAGTTTCTCTCACCCCGGTCAAATGGCGGATAACGGTACTCCGTGACTTAAGTCGGTTCTTTCAGTTTCCCATAATTACTGATATCTGTGTATATATCTGTGCAATTCTTTGAATCTCTCTTCCAATAATTACTGATATTTGTGTATATATTTGTGCAATTCTTTGAATCTCTCTTCCAATTCTCATTTGAAAATGGACACTAATCTTGAAAAATTGAAAAAGTATTTTCCCGCTCTGCCTCAGAATGCGATTACAAAAATTTACCGTGCTAGATGTGCAAGATTGAGATTGTTAATGAATCATGGAATTCCTGAAGATATTCACTAGTTGATTGAAGCAAAGGTCCGATTATCAGGTGAGTCCTCTAATTCCTTCATTTCACACATGCTTGGAACAGGTAAAAGCACTTTTGCAAAGAAGCTTCGTGCAAAACGACTAGAAGTCTGTCATCGATGTGCTAGATGGACTTGTAATACACAATGTCGTTCTTTAGGAATGGTATCTATAAACCGTGAAGATAAAATACAATTCATTAAGGAAGACCTGAGTAAGGAGTCTTTAGATAATCTTCTATTGACTCTTGAGACGCATCCTAGTGGAGATGTGCATCGTGTAATTCATGATTTATGGCCACTATTTCATAAAGAACATGATCAACTTAGTCTTGGGAATCTGACTAAAAAAGACCCTGTTTGCCACTTTTTAAGAAAACTAGATGGCAAGCCTATCCCCGACCCATAGAGGGCGTTTAAGCCGTTCTTGAACGCAAAACCAAGGGAAGATGTGAGCCACAATCACAACTACCTGTACATACACATGCTTTTTCAAAAAGTAAATAAATAAATAAATAAAACGAGAGAAAGAGAGTGTGAGACTCCAGCTGGCCTACATATAGGTGTTATGATTGCCTTTCTAATTCCTCATCTATAAAACCCTCTCTTCCTTCCTTTCATTTCTACTCAACCCATACATTCAACAAATACATAAGTGTGTAGAAATGGCAAGTTCCTCAGGTCATCTGATTAGTACTTAAAAGTGCATTTTTATCATGGTTTTATATCATCATTTTGCACTTGAAATATCAATAACTCCTTAACTAAAATATATTTTATAATAATGTATCTAATAATATAAGATACCTATAATTTGTGGTAAATGTCTATTTTTGATGCAGGCCTATCACATAAATGAAAGGATTGATTGATGACTTGAAGAACTTAAATTGCAAGGATAAAGAGATGGCTAAACTTAGAAAAGAGATGTCGGTGCAAT
>NW_011505136.1:0-4143 GCF_000495115.2 Populus euphratica
TAGAACATTAGAGAAGGCTTAACTTGACCATGAAAGAGGTAGTCTAAAAAGAAGTTCCGAAATGGTTAGATGCTGGTGTTATTTATCCGATCTCTGATAACTAATGGGTGAGCCCGAACCAAGTTGTGCCAAAAAAGAGAGGAATGATAGTGATAAGGGATGCAGATAACAAATTAATACCTACTAGACTAGTAACTAGATGAAGGATTTGCATTGATTATTGAAAGCTTAATAAGGCAACACGCAAAGATCACTTTCCCTTACCATTCATTGATCAATTTCTGGACAGGTTAGTTGAGTATGAATACTACTATTTCTTATATGGTTATTTGGGATACAACCAAATAGCCATTACACCTAAGGACCAAGAGAAGACCACTTTTACTTGCCCTTATGATACTTTTGCTTCAGAAGAATGCCTTTTGGGTTGTGTAATGCACCAACTACCTTTTAGAGGTACATGATGGATATCTTTTCAGATATGGAAGAGGCGATCATTGAGGGCTTCATGGATGACTTTTTTGTATTTGGAACTTCTTTTGATGATTGCCTTACAAAGTTGACATTGGTTTGAAGTGTTGTGAAAAGACAAACTTGATATTGAAATGGGAAAAATGTCGCTTCATGGTAAAGGAAGGTATAAAGTTAAGGCACCAGATTTCAGAAAAAGAAATAGAGGTAGACAAAGCTAAAATTGAGGCAATCGACATGCTTATGTCGCCAACTACAGTTAAAGGGGTTAAGAGTTTCCTTGGTCATGCAGGATTTTATAGGAGGTTCATCAAAGACTTTTCTAAAATATCCAAACCGCTATGTAGTTTGCTGCTAAAAGACACAAAGTTCTAGTTTGATAAGGAATGCAAGACAACCTTTATGCTATTGAAAGAAAGGCTAGTGACAACTTCGATTATAATTGCACCAGATTGGGATAAATCATTTGAGCAGATGTGTGATGCAAGTGATTATGCAATTGGAGCAGTACTGGGGCAGCGGAAAAATAATGTGTTTCACGCCATATATTATGCCAATAGAACACTCAATGATGCCCAACTAAATTATGCCACAACTAAGAAAGAGTTGTTTGTTATGGTCTATACATTTGATAAGTTTTGGCATTACTTGATGGGAAACAAAGTGCTGGTATATACTAATTATGCTGCAATTGAACACCTAGTGTCTAAGAAAGATGCCAAGCTTAGACTCATCTGTTGGATCCTGTTACTGCAAGAATTTGATGTAGAAATTAAAGATAAAAGGGGACTAAAAACATGGCGGCAGATCATCTTTCAAGTCTGGAATTGACACAGTAGCTAGAGCCTGAATTCACAGTTATAAATGAATGTTTTCCTAATGAAAGACTCTTAGCAATTTCCACTAACAAATTCTTTTCTTGGTATGCAAATTATGTCAACTTTCTTATAGGTAAGATCATATCGCTAGATTTTTCTTACCAGTAAAAAAAGATAATTTTTTTTCTAAAGTCAAACACTACTTCTGGAAAGAGCAAATACTCTATCAGAATTGTGCAAATCAAGTCATCAAGAGGTGCGTTTTAGTAGAGGAAATGACAAACATATTGAAGCACTGCCACACACTTAAATATGGGGGGCACTTTGGAACACAGTGCACTATAGCCAAAATTCTGCAATTAAGTTTTTATTGGCCCACTATGTTTAATGATGCTCTTGCTTTTGTTACTGTTTATGATAGATTCAACATACTAGGAATATATCTCGATGAAATCAAATGTCACTATAAAATATCCTAGAAGTTGAATTGTTTTATGTTTAGGGCATCAATTTCATGGGACCTTTTCCTTCATCCTATAACAACATATACATTCTTTTAGTAGTGGATTATATATTAAAGTGGATTAAGGCAATTGCCTACCAATAATGGCAATGTGGTACTTAATTTTCTACGAAAGAACATCTTTACCAGATTTGGTACTCCTCGAGTCATCATTAGTGATGAAGGAACTCATTTTTACAAAAAGCAGTTTGAAGCACTATTATCTAAGTATAAAGTCAGACATAAAAAAGCATTGGTTTATAATCTTCAAACAAATGGCTAAACAGAGGTATGAAATAGAGAGGTTAAGCAAATCTTAGAGAAAATTGTAAGTAATTCTCAAAAAGATTGGGCAAGAAAGCTAGATGATGTATTGTGGGCATAATGAACAACATTCAAAACACCATTAGGAATGTCTCCCTATCGATTAGTTTTTGGGAAAGCATGCCATCTTCCTGTTGAATTAGAGCATAAGGCATACTAGGTAATGAAACAACTGAACTTGGATATTCAGGTCATAGATGAGAAAAGAATCCTGCAACTTAATAAGATGGATGAATTTCGGAATGAGTCCTATGAGAATGCCAAGATATACATGGAAAGAAACAAGGCATGGCATGACAAACACATTGTATGCAAGGAGTTTGTCCCTGGTTAGTAGGCATTACTTTTCAATTCACGGCTTCGCTTGTTTCTTAGTAAGCTCAAATCACAATGGTTAGGACCATTTACAGTTATGAAGGTATTTCCTTATGGAACAATAGAGGTCTCTCATGATAAAAAAAAAAAAAAAAAAGAAGGAACATTCATAGTGAATGAGCAACGTCTGAAGCATTATAGGAATGGAGAGTCTATTGGAAAAAGGGATGATATCCGTCTCACTTGATCTTAGCTAAATGGAAAAGTCAAGCTAATGACTATAACTAAGCATTGATTGGGAGGCAACCCATAAAAAAAAAAACCCTTATTTGTTTCATTGAGTTGTACAAAGATTGATCATACAAGCAAATAACCAGGAGTAACAACAAACTCACACCCACATAGTCAAAAGAAAGTATTTGTAAGCCTTTCTATTCTTTGTGTTTCCATTGAGGACAATGTAATATTTAAGTTTGGGGGAGACATTGCATGCTTTGACTATGAAAGACACTGCACACTAGAACCATGAAAACAAGGGTGAAAAGTGATATGCATTTAAGACTAACTTTGACATTTTTAGGTGCTTCATAATGTATCCATGATATTCCTTGGCTTAGAACGGATAACATCTTATAAAGTTGGATTAAGCATGACTATTTTCTTTTGAATTATTGAAGTACACTTTTCCAGCACAGTCATGTGAATTGTGTAGTTATGCATATGAGATAAGTGAGCTGTTTTTCCTTGTTATTACCCTTTAAGAAAAATATTAAAACAAGGAGTGATAATGAGTATGAAGTGAATGAATAAGTGTATGATGTGTATCTACTCCAATGTTTTGAGTTGCTTAGTAACTAGGAGTATTCATCATAAATGTTTACTTTAAGGTCAAACGACAGCTTAAAAGATGAGTATGCAAAGCATTTTAAGTTTATGACCTGTTAAGTAACCAAGTGTATTCATCACAAATGTTTGTATTCTCGTTAAAAGACAAGCGATAAATCTAAAAAAAATCACCCTTGTCAAAGGACAAGTAAAAGTGTGTTATTACTCCTAAAGTTGGCTACCTTGTTTAAAATAATAATAATAATGGTAGAATGACCATGCATAGTTCAAGGATGCTAAACATATGAAACACATGGATGAGTTGGAAGTTTGTACAACGGTCTGCATAGAGAGTAGGAATGCTTAGTTTTCCATTATCTAATATTGTCTATGAGCTAAGTCAAGAAGTGAATGTTGCACGATTGAGCCTTTTAAATGTGTAAGTTAAACTTATCATGAGCTTTTAGCACTCTGCTTTCATGGTTTCCTTTTTGCTTGAGGAAAAGCAAACAACTAAGTTTAGGGGTATTTGATAAGAGAATTTTTAGCATTTGTATTTTCCACTAGTCATGCTTGATTTTTAAATATTTTGAATATGTTGCACAATATAATTAGAATTTTTGATTCCTTTTTGAACTATTAACCTCGTGGAAAATTAATGTGTTTTCAAATATTAAGTTACCAAGCAGATATAATCCGGCAGTAAAACCGAACATTGATTAAATCAGACCCGAATTTCTTGCACTCCAAATACTGTCTTAGTTTATGACCCTTATCTCAAGTTTTAGAAGTCTAAAAATTGCAAGATTGGTGTCATTGGAAAGAAGATTCAATTTTATACAATTTCTTCAGAAATAGAGATATTTGAATTCGCACGTTTCCTACCTC